>NC_085087.1:117500-170000 GCF_963422355.1 Corticium candelabrum | reverse complement strand
AGATAAGTACCCACTCAGTGCCAGGCACATCCAGTCTTTAGTTGAACGTTTATCGTACAAGCGGCAGCACAAAGACATCAAAGCAACTGCACCAGACCCTCCCCGCCTACCGAAAATAGAAAAGGGGAGGGGCGAGCGGGAGAGCGTCTGGGCTAGCCTCGTACCCAGTCCCTCTTGCTCGCCCGGCGAAGAGGGCCTGCACGGTACACGTTGTATTCGCATGCGCGCATAAATTAGAAGGAAATCGTGGTAATGTTGCACGCATGCGGAACAGACGTTGTTTAGAATCTCGAACCGATAATGTCGCGCGCAATGAGACCCAATTTGGCAAATGGTGAAGGCAGAGCTTCTGGTTTTGATATGGCGTTGCACTACGCTCTAGGCAAGCTTAATGTAGAGCTGAAGGAGCAGCAGCGTGTTGTCGTAGAGCACATCTGCAACGGAAACGACGTGTTCGTCTGGCTTCCTACAGGATACGGTAAATCGCTGTGCTATCAACTTATACCGTCTAGGGTTGACTCTAGGCTAGGGAAACGTGGTGAAGAAGATTGTGGATATGTCGTCATTGTCGTGTCTTCTCTAGTATCGCTGATGACAGAACAAGTCAAAAATTGCGTGAACGTGGAGTTTCACTTGACCTGCGGTCTAGATCTAGGGCTTCGTCACTACTGAACACGGAAGCTGTTTCACTGTCGATTGAGCTCGACATTATCGGCTCGAGATTCTAAACAACGTCGGTTCCGCATGCGTGCATGCAATACGGATTATACCACGATTTCCTTCTAATTTATGCGCGCATGCGAATACAACGTGTACCAGGCCCTCTTCTCCGGGCGCGCAAGAGGGCCTGGTTACGAGGCTACGTCTGGGCTAGCCTCGAACTTCCAGACCAGAGTGCACGCGAAGCCGAGAACTCTCTAGTCTGGACCAAGTCGATACTAAAATGATTTCGGAAATAGCCTTCTAAGCCAATCAGCTCCTTATAGCCGGAATGTCGGTTGTAAATTCTGATTGGTTATGCTAGGTGCACTAGCGCTGATTGCGCGCGTGCGAAACCCGCGTGGGCGGCTAAGTCCACGAGCTGTGATGAAGACTTTGGTGCATGCACACATCTTAGTTTTAGTTTCAGCTTCAGTTCTTTGATATTTTCAAGCTTGCGGTGACAAGACTTGCACAGCTGCGTCGCTAGACCATCACCTTTGACAACTGGTCGAGCGGTAGTCTCGCCAGTCGAGCGGTTAGAGTAGCTAGTGGTCTGCCGAAGAATCGAAGAGTCGTGGTTTCATGCCGTCCACCAAGATATCACCGCAAACACGACAGACGTCTCTTCTTTGTTCGTGAGATCTCATGGCATTTACAAATGATATGTTGATCTATGTAAAACAATCCTACGCTGTTAGACTACCATTTAGCATCGCTATTGATAAATACTTCCGAAATCGTTTTAGTATCGACGTGGTCCAGACTAGAGTTCGCGCTTCGCGCGCTCTCTGGTCTTGAAACTCGAGGCTACGTCTGGGCGCACTTGAACTACAGACGAGTTCAGGGGCGGGAAAGCTATTAAACATGAAACGCTCCGCACCAATAGAAACTTCCCGCTCGCTCCGAGCGGTTGTTTTGATTGGTCTACAACAAGAAGTCTGAACAATACCACTTAGTTTACAGTTACAATTCTAGACATGCTAATTAAGGTTGTTAGGCACACAGGTAGGCTAGTATTACAACAGCTGCAGCGTTTCTTGCGATGGAGGTCTACCCGAGTGAATTAGAAATCGAAGCTACGCCTGTAGTACATAGACTGATCCTCGTAGATCCATCTCAGATGATTCAATAGCGGAAGCAGTAACTCTTTGCTGTCCTCAATTCGTGATCGAAGCTGTGAAGTCGTTGCAGCACCTCTGCTACATGATATGTCACCTGGCCCGAGGAGACGACGTTCTCGCATGTTTTCCAACTGGCAATGGCAAGTCTATGATATTCCACATGATGCTAAGTGTAGCATCGTACCAGACCCTCTCGCGCCGTCGTTCCCGGTTCCCGTATAACACAACGCCGGAGACGCTTTCCCGCTCGCTCCTCCTACTTTTGACCTCATATACCTGTCACGTGCAGTACGTAAAGGAAAGCGAGGCTACGTCGCTACCGGCTTCCGTTAGTCTCGCGTAGCCAGACCATCTCCGCCTACATATCTCTCGCCGGAAGGATGTAGGCGGAGATGGTCTGGCTACGCGAGACTAGGCTTCCGTAGCCTGCTTTCTTCTCTCCTCCCTCCCTTCCCTCCCATCACGTACAGAAAGCAGTCTGGAATACCGAGGCTACCACCGAGTGCGGCCGTGCAAATTTATAGAATTTTGTATTCTTTAATATCAATGCAGTCCATAGGTGCGGATTGTTATCAAAGTGTATTTGTACATTAATATCAATGTGGTACAACATAACTTGCGTTATTACGTGCGGCTAAAGACAGAACTTCTGCTGTAAAGCCTGGTTTACAATATGACGCTGACGCTGAGTTGAGCGTCAAACTTCAAAGAAACCGCCTCGACGTCGGCGGCATCCTTTGATGTTGACGCCGACGTCGACGCTGGAATAGGATTCATTTCTATTGTCGACGTCGACGTCGACGTCGGCGTCAATATTGTGAATCAGGCTTAACGCATTGTTTCACGTGACACTCACAGAAACGTAATGGCATGCACGTGCACCAGATGACCTAGTGCTGGAAAGTGTCAGCAAACCTGTCTGCACAGAGTATAGTACCTAATCCATTTCGCGCGAAACTAAAAACCCGTATTTCCACTTGTTTTCGCGCGAAGAACAAACTTTCTGTAGTACATATGATACTATGATTATCACACCTGTAGTCTAACAAGTCAAGGTGTCTGCAGTAGAGCCGAGTCATTAAAGTAGCGTATTTGAAAATTGTCTGTGTAAGTGTCTCCTATTAAAGGAGTCACAATATTTGACCTGCACATACATTATCATCTACTATTAGAGTCTAGGTTGCGATCAAGTGCCCTTTTTGATAAACAATGAGCGTTGGAAAGGATCCTGCCATGCGCTGTCTAGAGACCAACTGCACTTTCCACTGTACACGCCTGTTGCAGCTTAGAAAGCATCTTGGAGAAGCACTTGGGATGAAAATAACCGAGGAATTCACCACCTTCAAAACGTTTTCCGGTTTGTTTCCTACAACAGTACAATTTTATCAATTTGTGTAATTGTGACTGATAGTAATCTTAAGTTAAACATTCCTGTTTTCTCTAAAACAAATAGCCTGTGTGTGTGTGTGTGTGTGCGTGTGTGCGTGTGTGCGTGTGCGCGCGCGCTAAGGTGTGTGCACATGCATATGTACTGTAGTATATGAATTGTACTATATCATTATCTATATGTATGTACGTATGCATATGCATGTGTATGTCCACTCTTCAGATATGCGCAGCAATGATGTCTTTACAGAAGACTGCGTACAAGTCTAGCTACAGCCTTGATATGTCTTCAAAGATAATGTACATTACATTCAACCACATCTGCATACGACTACTGCATGTCTGCCTTTAGATAATACTTATGCGTACTATTCTGATTCTTTACATTGTTATGGTCTCACACCTGTTCAATTGTATACTTGATAATTGTGTATAACCTACCAATATGTTATAGCTATATCATTTTGGTAACAGATTTCAAACTATGGAAAGAAAAACTTGAAAGAGATCATCAATCTTCATTTGTCAAATCAAGTGGTTCCAAGAGAACCAAGACTAATACTATTCATTCTTACTCATGTAATAGATCTAGTTCTCATGTCAGCAAGAGCAGAGGAAAGAGGCAAATTAAATCACAGGAATCTTCAAAAATAGGACCTCATTGCATTGCACAGCTCAGTGTTACAGTTGACAATGCAACTGGCAAAGTTTCAGTGAAATCTTGGTTGAGTCACTATGGTCACAACTGTGACCTTACTCATCTTCGTTTAGCAAGTAGTGTCAGACTGAAAGTTGCTAGCAAAATCAAAAATGGTATCACGTTTGACAGAATCATCGATGACATTCGAAGCAATGTGTATGGCAAAGTAGATCGGGTTCATTTAATTACCAAAAAAAGATGTGAGTAACATTCAGTGATCTTTTGGCCTACACACAGTAGAAAGGCATCCTGATGATGCCACCAGCCTGGCAGCCATGATTGAAGATTTGAAAAAAGATACTGATGAAGGAAGATCAGCATCGTTTTATAAGTTTCAGTCAGATACAGCCTCTAACCCAGAGAGCAACCTAGATAGCAAAGATTTTATGATTGTCATACAGACACCTTTACAGAAACAAATGTTTAAAGCATTTGGCCACAACAGAGTAGTTTGCATGGATGCTACTCATGGCACTAATATATATCGTTTCCATCTGATCACTGATTGTTGTGGAAGATTTTGGGGAAGGACTGCCAGTGGCTTGGTGCATAAGTAACCGTGAAGATGAACATGCAATTAGACAGTTCTTAGAAGAAGTGCGCAGAAATGACAACATGGACATACAACCCCAACGATTCATGTCTGATGATGCAAGTCAGTACTACAATGCTTGGGTAACGAGATTTGATCACCAACCTCACAAGCTGTTGTGTAATTGGCATGTAGAGAGAGCGTGGCGAACACAGCTAAGGAAATTAAGTGACAATGATTTAGAACAAGAAGTCTACAAGCAATTGAAGACCCTAATGGAAGAGCCTGAGCAAGAAATGTTTGAGAAGTTACTACTGTGTGTTTGTGTTGATCTCAAGAAACACAAGAAAACAAAGGAATTCGCGGACTATTTTGAGAGAGTAAATGCGAGTCGAAAGAATCAATGGGCCCTGTGTTACAGAATGGGTAGTGGTATAAATACAAACATGTATGTGGAAGCATTCCATCGTGTTCTAAAATATGTGTACTTTCATGGACGTGTGAACAGACGTCTTGACACTCCTGTCTTCACCTTACTAAAATTTGCCAGAAACAAAGCTTTGATCGCCTATAATCAAATTGAGTAAAGGAAAAGCAGGGATTAACCTATTACGGATGATGCATGAGAGACACCAGACAAGCTCTTTAATGTCACCAGATTGCATAGAAAATATTGAAGAAGATCTCTTGCAAATCAAGTCAAATAATGGCAAAGATATCTTCATATACAAAGTACAGAGGCAAAATCGAACAGCTGTTCCTTGCTGCACCATAGTGTGTAACCAATGCCACATTTGCATTCACCAATTTCATGCACTTGCTTAGACTTCGTCGTAAACCGACTATTTGTAAGCACATTCACTTAGTGGCAGCTACATATGCAATGCACATAAGTCAGCAAGACTTAGTTGAACAAGATCCCCAACTAATTCAAACAGATGAGCCACCTCACAAAGATGTCGTCTGGGAAACTGTAGTCAATTCTCTAGGGAATGACTCAATACAACACGATGTAGAGGCTGTTCGAAGAAAATGCCAAGACTACCTGATTGATATATCTAGCCTCGTACCAGACCCTCTCGCGCCGTCCTGCCCGGTTCCCGTAAAACATGACAACACCTGAGAGGGTCTGGGATCATACAGCTTACCGTTTATGCTATTAAATGATCAAACTAGCTCGTATGTCACCAATCCTCAGGCTACTAATACGATTAGTCTAATAGTTATTCTCATGTGTCACACGGAATGTCTTGCAACAGACTTGACCTTCTATTCATACTCTACTTGTTTCCTTTCAGTGTTGGTATCCTGTCTCTACGCAAGCTCTACGTATTTGCCAACCTCTCTGGGAAAGAGGACTTCCTCTCCAAGAGACTCTAGAGCGGAAGTCAACACCGTGTCTGACAGCACGCTCTGCCAGGCTCCAAATGTTTCCGAATCGTACTCGAGCTTCCCGATTTGTATTGTTCTCGTAGCCTAGCACAGTAATAGAGCGGCGTCTAGTGCATCCCTAGTCCAAGCTACCTAGACTGCTGATCAAATCACATTGAACCTCACAGCTTCAGATAACGTAAATCGAACTCAGGATCGAGCTCCCTCTGTGAATGAATCTCTTTCTATAGGGAAAGTGGGTCTCTTCTCATGCAGCTGTACAGGAACGACATGTAAACAGTAAATGTATGCAATCGGATATCAGAGCTAGCATAAGTTTGATGGAAGGATAGCTTCATAATTAACTAAGAGCATGAGAGTGTTGACATTGGTGACGTGGGGTGACACTAGGTGAAGAAAGTAGACGGTATGATCCCGGATCCTCTCCGGCGCTGTCGTGTTATACGGGAACCGGGCACGACGGCGCGAGAGGGACTGGTACGAGGCTAGTTATATCATTGCAACTATCCAGGTGTAACAGTGTCCATGTTCTCCTCTCTGGTTTGTGTAGTAGAGTAAGGGACTATGGGACTACCCCTAGTACTCATTAGCATACTGATAGAATATCTTATCTATATTACGCTAACGCTCGGAAACGCCCACTTCCGTCTGTCCACCTGTCCACATGTATGTATGTAACGCGCCGATCGACACGACGCCGGTCTCGGATCGTCGCGAAACGCGGCGGGCCGGTCGAGATTGCGATTCCGAGACGAACGGTCGCGTCGGATTTCGCCCGTAGTGACTCCGACGGCCCAAGACGAGACTTTGGAGGTCTGAAATGAGATGCGCGGCTGTGTCTTCGCGGAAGTGACGTCATTCTCCACGAATAGATCGCGTCATCTGCATCGAGTATGCGGATGTGACGTGAACTGGTCTGCGCTTCATCTGCATTGATCGTCTGGATGCGTACGATGCGCCATCATCTGCATCGTCTGGCTGCGCTGGCTGTAGTCAGAGTAAGCTGGCTGCGGCTCACGGTCTGTGACGGTAGCGTCGGCTATGGCCTCTGCAGAGGCATGTATTGTGGGAAGAGAAAATGCAAGATGTGCCGGCTGCAGTCTAAGATACGTAGAGTCTAGGCTATAGTATGCGTGTGTCTACATTTTGTCTGTCAAGAAGTGTCAACGAATCGACATGCTACAGCGGCTAGCTAGCTGGCCTGTCCAGTCACCTGACACTGTCAGCATGTAGTGAACTACAACAGCACTTCGCGTGGGCCTTGCTTGTGCAAGTGTGTTCTGTAAGATCCATCTATAAGTGTGTCAGGGAAGGTGCGTCTTCTTTGCAGAAGTGGCGTACAATGGCAGATTGCTACCGCCCAGATTTCCACCTCCCAGATTTCCACCGCCCAGATTTCCACCGCCCATATGGCCATAGGGCGGCTAGTGCGAAAGTGACGTCATTCTCCACGAATAGATCATGACGTTTTAGGTGGAAAGAGTCTGAGATGTGGATGCTGGAAAATGCGTAGTCTGAGACGAACGGTCGTGTCGGATTGCTTTTGGGGCTCAAATCAACCCAAAATTAGATTGCTACGCGAATGTGTCTTCGTGGAAGTGCCGAGTATGTGGATGTGACGTGAATTGAGATACGCGAGATGCACGTGTTCAATTGACCGAGTGTGAGAATGTGCCATGAACTGGTCTGCGCTTCATCTGCATTGATCGTCTGGATGCGCCATCATCTGCATCGTCTGGATGCGCTAACGGCCTGATGAGCCGGAGTTTGTTTTCTCAATCAACTAACCGAGTATGCGGATGTGACGTATGCCCGCCAGCCACTGTACGCCCACCAGCCACTGTACGTCATCCTCTACTTCCCAGAGTGCAAGATGCGCCGGCTCACCAGGCCGCTTTTGCATGCATCCGTGTGTCACGGAAGGTGCGTCTTCTTTGCAGAAGTGGCGTACAGCGATAGATTGCCACCGCCTAGATTGCCACCGCCCATAGGGGCGGGTAGTACTAGTGACACTATATAGTACTGTGGCATGTGGTTAGCTAGGCTCGAGTGTCCAGCCGGTCATATCTCTCCCCCTGCGGCGGAGAATAACCGGCTGGAGACATTCGACACTCAAACAAACTGCCGACTCTCTATCCTCCAATCAGATTGCCGTTCAATGTTTGTGCATCCTCGATAGGGATGCACGTCTCTATTGGCTCTTTGCTAATGTAATTTCGTTCTGACGCAAATGCGTGTAGTCTCGACACGTGCCATCCAAGTCTACAAACAACAGGTCGACTCTTTCCAGCTCTTCTCGTTGTCTGTTTCTCGTTCTAAGAGCGCTAGACTCAAAGTTTACCACAGAAGCCAACCAAAGGTCGACCGCAATGTACGCAAATCATATCTCTGCACGTCGCCCTGCGTTGAGTGCAAATACCACGCTTTGTAGATCGTCTACTCGTTCAATGCATGCAACGTACGACACCCTAAGCTACTAGAAGTTGTTTTGCATGCGCTGCCTATTCCTCCAAGTACGAAACGGAAGATAAAAGAGAAGACGACATGCAGGTGTAGCTCAAACGCTAACGAAATGTGATATCAGACGGTAAAAGCAATTGACTACTCAGGTACAAAGCCATTAGTAGAGAGCCAATAGCGACGGGCATTGCTATCAGCAGTTATCGTGAATACACGTGCATGTACAAACACTAGCCAAACGTGTAAAATCCTGATTGGAGGATAGAGAGGCAGCGGTTTCCTTTGAGTGGCGAATGTGTCTAGCCGGTCTATCTCCGCCGAGGGGGGAGATGACCGGCTGGACACTCGAGCATAGTGGTTAGCCAGCTTTGTGTAGTCTGGTGTAGTAGTGCGTAGACACTGTAAGCGAGCTGCAATAGAATTAATATATAGTCGGTAACGACACAACAGTGGCGACGAGAGATGGCGAGTGCAGCCGCGAATTTGAAACACGGGCGAATTCCGAGCAAAAGTAGAAAGCAGCGACGAATACAAGAAAAGCTTCGAGCTTTACTGCCTGGCAAACGCAGTACCGATAGGAGACGAGCACGTAGCTCGTAGGAAGGCAATTTTTCTAACGTCTGTGGGTGCATCGATCTACAGTTTGTTGCGGACCTTGGTACGACCTCGCCAACCGCAAGATTTGGAGCTTGATGACATCATTCAACAACTGAGAAATCATTACGAGCCAAAGAAGATTGTCATAGCCGAGCGATTCCATTATTACAGAGACAACAGAAAGAAGGTGAGACTGTTACGGTGTTCTTGTCAGAATTGCGTCGTCTAGCTAAACACAGTGAGTTCGGAGACAAGTTGTCAGTTGCGTTGAGGGACCAATTCGTGTGAGGATTACGAGGAGCAGCCCTACAGCAGAAAATTCTGGCGGAACCTGACTTAACACTCGAGAAAGCGGTACGAATCGTGCAAACTTTTGAATCTGCAAGACAAGAAACGATAGCTTTTCGAGGAGACACGCGCAGACACGAATCAACATTAGACCACGAGACGGCATTTAGCACGCAAAGTAGTAGCAGTGGGAGGTCAAAGACAACACAGTGTGATGTGAAAGTATGCTACAGATGCAATGGCAAGGGGCACGTTGCTGATAAGTGTCAGATGAAATCAAGAGAGTGCTATTTATGTCACAAGAAGGGACATATCGCAAAAGCCTGCCGGAGTAAGAAGCAAGGCGATTTCAAGAACAGGAGCGGAGCAACGGGTACCAAGAATACAAAGTACCAGAAGCAAGCCACGTTACAAGTGGAAGAAGAGGAAGTATATTCACTTTATGGTCTGGGAAGTCAGGATGCAATCGAATTCAATATTACTGTAGCTGGACGAGAATTACAGCTGATTGTTGACACGGGTGCAACTATTACCGTGATTCCCAGGGAGACCTATGAGAAACAACGATCTCATGTCAAACTCCAGAGCAGCAACGTGAAATTACAGTCATATTGCGGACAGACATTGTCTGTACGCGGAGAAGCTGTAGTACCAGTACGCTACGGAGATCAAGAAATACGAGGTAGAGTAGTTGTCGTCAATGCTGCAAATAAGCCAGTAGTGCTTGGCAGGAATTGGTTGTCACAACTCAAGTTGGACTGGGCATCCTTATTTAGCTTGAATGTCCTGGATCCCGTACACGACTTTCCTGAGTTATTCAAGGAAGGAATGGGAAAGCTGCAAGGAGTGCAAGCGAAAATTACTTTGAGCGCCAATGCAACGCCAGTCTTTCATAAGGCAAGACCAGTACCATTTGCGTTACAAGCTAAAGTGGATACTGAAATCGATCGCTTAGTCAAAGAAGAAGTACTGACACCTGTAGAACAGAGCGAGTGGGCTTCACCTATAGTAGTGGTGAGGAAATCTGACGGCAGTATCAGATTGTGTGGTGACTACAAAGTAACCATCAATGAATATTTGGAAAATATTGAGTATCCCACACCAAATGCTCAAGATTTATTTGCTCCTTTAGCGAGTGGTCGACGATTCACCGGGCTTGATCTAAAGCAAGCTTACCAACAAATGGAAGTGGATACCGGAAGCCAACAGTATTTGACTATAAATACTAGGAAGGGTTTGTTTACTTATACCAGAATGCCTTTTGGTATACGAACAGCACCGAGTATTTTCCAGAAGACGATGGATATGATATTGTCTGGAATACCAGGAGTTTGTTGTTTTTTCGATGACATACTGATTGTCGGTTCAACTGATGCTGAGCACGATGCAAGAGTGAGACAAGTATTACAATGCCTAAGGCAAAGAGGAGTCCGGCTAAAGAAGGACAAATGTGAATTTGGTCAGTCTGAGGTGACTTACTTAGGTCACAGGGTAGATCAAGAAGGTCTGAAATCTACAGAAGACAAGGTCAAGGCTATCAGGGGAGCACCTGAGCCAAGAAATGTGACTGAGTTGAAGGCATTTCTGGGGCTGTTGAACTATTACAGCCATTTCTTACCAAATCTGTCGAATACTCTACAAGCATTGTATGAGTTACTTCAAAAAGGAAAACAGTGGAGATGGACAAGGAAACACAGGGCCGCATTCAATGCAGCAAAGAACAAGTTATTACAGTCTGGTTTTCTTACGCACTATGATTTGTCTCGACCAGTCAAGCTCAAATGTGACGCATCCCCATATGGAATAGGAGCCTGTTTGAGTCACGAGTTTGAGGATGGATCGGAGAGACCAGTAACATTTGCTTCACGGACACTGCCATCAGCAGAAAAGGGCTACGCCCAAATAGAGCGTGAAGCACTGGCTATAATTTCCGGTGTTCGTCATTTCCACAAGTTCCTCATTGGCCGAAGATTTACACTAGTGACAGATCACAAACCTTTGGTCAAAATTCTGGCACCTAAACAGGGTATCTCGGCGTTAGCAGCAGCAAGGCTGCAGAGGTGGGCACTAATTTTAAGTGCATATGAGTACAACCTGGAGTATATGGTTGGAGAGGAGAATAAGGAAGCAGATATGCTGTCCCGACTGCCAATGGAAGTGAATTTCGCAGACCCTAACCAGGAATTGTACCATGTGGATTGCTGTGAAATCTACCTGTAACAGCAGCAGAAGTAGCACAAGGGACTAAAGCAGATCCAATTTTGAGACAGGCGTTCCAGTATACATTGTCTGGATGGAACTGGAAAAGTCACATGGATCCAAGGTTACAAACCTACTCACGACGGTCAGATGAACTTAGCGTTGAACAGAACTGTTTACTGTGGGGAACAGGTGTGATAAGACAGCAAAAATTACAGTCAAGAGTTCTAGCAGATCTTCATGAAAATCACCTAGGTTCAAATCGAATGAAAGCATTAGCTAGATCTTATAATATATATCTGGTGGCCGAGTTTGGACATGACGTTGGAAGAATTGTGCAAGAAATGGGAAATTTGCCAACGTCAGAGGAATAAACCGCTTGCTGGTATTCCTCATCCATGGATGTATCCCACAGCACCTTGGGAGAGAGTTCACGCAGATTTCGCGGAGTTTGAAGGTCAACACTATCTTATTATGATTGACGCTTATTCGAAATGGTTGGAAGTGCATGAAATGGGCACTAGTACAACCGCTAGTAGAACAATAGAGGTGATGAGGCGAGTTTTCACTTTTCATGGCATTCCAAGACGATTAGTGACAGATAATGGTCCACAATTCAGGTCAGTAGAATTCCAGGAGTTCATGAAAGGAAATGGTATCAAACACCAACTCACCCCTCCGTACCACCCATCGAGCAATGGACAAGCAGAACGAGCAGTTCAAATTTTCAAGAGATCTATGGAGGCACGACCAAAAGGACGTACTATTCGACATCAAATATCTATACTACTGCTGCAGTATAGGTCGACTCCAAATACCTCAACAGGAAAAACGCCATCCGAATTGCTAATGGAGAGAGTCTTACGAACAAGACTAAGTCTTGTTAAACCTACAGTTGGAGGAGAGATTCGAGACAGACAGGAGAGCCAAACAGAAGCTGCATCCAGAAATCGTGAGATGTTACCTGCAGAATCAGTGGCAGTATGGAACACAAGACAAGATAGTCGGGGACGGTGGCTCTCTGGAACAGTAGTTCGATCAGAAACTGGGACCGAGCAACTATCTTGTAAACGTGAATGGTGAGACTAGGTATGTTCATGTAGACCATATACAGCTGTACTACATTCGTTTTGTGATGAAACAACCATGTCTAAGCTTGAAAAAGATGGTCAACTGATAGAGAAAATTGACATCCCGGCGAGGCCAGAAGAACTTCCTGACGACATTGTAGAAGTAGACTTTGAGAGTAGTCATCTGTCAAAGTATTTTAGTTCCCAAGCCTGGCATCACCTTTTGGAGACAGGCAATACTTTCCAATGTAATGCATCTGCAATCAGAATAACTAAAATATTGTTTCTTTGTTTCAGTTGAACTAAAGCAGAGACAGTGGCATTGTGGGAATTGTGACTTAGTAACAACCCAGCTAAATATGATCCAATGCGATGGCGAGTATGGAAAATAGTTCCATTTGTGCTGTCTTGTGGTTTAATCTTCCATAGTATCTGCAATAATTCTTCATTCTGGTCTAGGAATTGTGTTGGACTTCGAGAAGAACCGACTGACTGGTGGCAATGCGACAAATATTTGCTTTCCATAGGACAGAATACAATTATACCAAATACCAGTGTCAGAGCCCAGAATACGTCATCACTGCTGCAACTGCTACGCAATGCTTCCAGATATTCAACAATAATGGGTATGACTACCGTGCTTATGCAAACATCATGGCAGTTATGATGTATTTCGAAGGCATGTCATGACATATATATATATATATATATATATATATATATATATATATATATATATATATATATATATATATATATACAGACTTGGACAAAATTATAGGGACACCTGGCATTTTTGTGTCTAGTCTAACTTTGGCACTGAATTTTTCTCTAGCAAAACCAAATGTTTTTCGAATTTCTTTTTTCATGGATTGCGCCATTGTTAGAATGTAACATAGCTTGAGTTCAAGACTGTAGCTTCACGTACTACCTACTGCGCATCTAGTTTGCTTTGAAGAAGGAAGACGGCCATTCCTACTTTTCTTGTCTTTGTACACGTTCATCGCTCTTGGATGCTCATTCTTGGCATACAATCTAAGAATGCTCTGTAGTAGAGAGTGAAAGCAATTTTGTGGGTCCTCTTATCAACATTATGAAAAAAAGGCGAATCATCTGTTTTTGCGCATTGATTTCACGCATGTCATCACAATTTGAATTGTTTTGCCATTTTAATCAATAAACAAACTTCAACGTATTCAAAAATTATGCGACACTAATTAATTACAAAGAAATCCTGCTAAGACAAAAACTAATAAAGTTATAGCAACAAAAGAACATTGACATGCCACTTCCGGTTCACGTTTTACGTAGCAAATCTCAAACTGCTACCGCCAAAATGTCAGCTACACTAAAACCGCTGCCCTTGAGACCGCCAAACTTAGGCGATAAGTTAGCCTGAACGTTCAGCTGCACGCAGTTGCAGAGTCTTGTTCCGTGCGCTATTTCACGAGTTGCAGCGATGCCTCGAGGCAAACAGTTGAGTCCAAAAACGCGAGGGAAAATTGAAGCCCTTCACTCAGTTGGCCATTCTGTGCGTCAGATCGCAGCTTCTGTCCGCCGCTCCAGGAATTCGGTTCATCAGTGCCTGCAACGGCTTTCCCATGGCAGCAGCGATTATGAAAAACGACCTGGACGTGGGAAGGCAACGACAATCCGGGAAGATCATCGACTGAAGAGAATGACACTGCAGAACCGCAGAGCACCATCACGACTGCTATCGTATCAGCCGGCTGATGAAACCGGCAAGCAGGTGTCAAGTAGAACAGTCCGTCGTCGTCTCAGTGAGACAGGAGTGAACGCTCGGAGGCCTAGAAAAAACCCACTGCTAACAGAAAACCATCGGCGTTTGCGACTGGGATGGACAACCACTCACACACAATGGACTTTGGATGACTGGAAATCTGTTCTTTTTACAGATGAGTCAAAAGTCAGCATAGGAAACGATGGTGCTCTGTACGTTTGGCGTCGCAAAGGTGAGGAATTTCTCCCTGAATGTTGTGACCCTACGGTCCAGCACGCGGCTAGTGTGATGGTGTGGGGATCGATGTGTTGGCATGGTTTGAGGTCTCTGGTGAAACGTACTGGAAGATCGTTTGGACAGCACGGCGTACCAACAGGTTCTGGAGGAGCACATGCTTACAGACGCAGCGGCACTGATAGGAGACGACTTTGTCTTCCAGCAGGACAACGCTGATTTCACCACAAGCTGGAAACTATTCCGAAGTCGGTGCTGAGAAGACCATCTCATCAACAGACTCTACCAGGGAAGACTCAGTATCAACTACTTCTAGCCACCCTGAGTTAACAGAAACACGGTCAGAACAGACTGATAACATGCCAACAAAGAAACCAATTGAGAAGTCAACACAGAGAGAAAATCAACAATATCCCACCAGGAACAATAGAAGACCCCCAAGAGATATCGAGAGATTTTGTGGAAGGGAGTGTAGTAGAGTAAGGGACTTTGGACTACCCTTAGTACTCATTAGCATACTGATAGAATATGACACTATATAGTACTGTGGCATGTGGTTAGCCAGCTTTGTGTAGTCTGGTGTAGTATTGCGTAGACACTGTAAGCGAGCTGCAATAGAACCAATATATAGTCTGTAACGACACAACAACAACTTTTGTGCAACCTCACCTGTTCAAGCAAGTAGCCCCAGCAATGACGTACAGATTCTTGATGATAGCTGTGATGATAGCATTAGTGTGAGTGTTGCCAAAGAAAAAGGAACAGCCAATAGAAGACAAACTCGTCAGGAACAAGGAAGATAAAACGTCCAAGAGCTGCTGCCGTTTTTGAAGACATTGTAACCACCATTGAAATAAGTTTGTCTTCTATGGAAGACAGATTTGCTGCAATGATGGAACGGCAGATGGAGAGAGAGAGGAAAGGCTACTGCAACAAAGGCTTGAAGCAGATCAAGTACAAAGCACAAAACAACAAGAATTCTTTCTTGAAGCTTTAAGAGTTTTGAAAGACCAGTAACTTTGTTGTTTATTACTAGTTTATACCATTGCAACATATGCATGCACTTGAGCAATTAAAAGTTCTACTTTGTGATTTTATTAATCTAATAATAGATTTGGGGTTGCTTAAACTTCTGCTAAAACTTTAGTACTGTAGTATAACTGCATGCAAGACCTATAAAGACAAGTTTTAATATCAATTTCACTATGTAACTTGTTGGGTTTTCTTAGCTTATTACTGTCAACTGATTTCACTGCAGGTACTGTAATAGCGCTTCTCTTGTGTCATTAGCATCACTATTGCCTTGTGAATTATGACCATCATTGTCATCCTCATCATCATCATCATCATCATCACCATCATCATCATCATCATCATCATCATCATCATCATCATCATCATCATCATCATCATCATCATTGTCATTGCCATCTTCACAGTCAATGAGCCAGTCATAATCCGACTCATCATCATGTGCAATACAGTAGTTGTGAAGAATGCAACAAGCAGTAACAACATGGCAAACGTTGTGCAAGGTAGTGTCTTGTTGCTTATGCAGAATCCTGAAGCGACCCTTAAGAAGACCAAATGCCCGCTCCACAACCATCCTTGTACTGCTCAGTTTAAAGTTGAAGTTTTGTTTATTACGATTACGCGCTCCTGTTTGAGGATATGGTTTCATAAGCCATGGAAGCAGGGGATAAGCTGGATCTCCAATGATAAGAACTGGTACCATTACTCCATTGATGTTTACAGGTTAACCATCAGCAAAGCATGTCCCAAAATGCTCAGCTTTCTGATACAACTTACTATTGGACAATACCCTGGCATCGTGGACTCGTCCAGGCCATCCAACACAGATGTCAGTAAAGTACATGAAAGAGTCAACTACAGTTTCCAGAATAACTGAATGAAAACATTTTCGATTGTAGTACTCGTCCGAATAGTCATGAGGACATTTCATTGGAATATGTGTGCCATTGATCGCACCTTCAACATTTGAGAAACTGTACGGAATTCAGAATTCCCGCCAACTTCCAGAGACAGACAGCAACACGTTTGCTTACCGGCACAGGGTCACGAAATCAGTGCTGCGACGAGAAATATATGGATGCAAGTTAGATACGGAAGTTAGCTTTCCACTCACGTTCACTTCAGTTCCTACAGACTACGTTTTGTCCACCATGTCTCTGTCCTGGGCTTGACCCACACGGTACGTTGAACAAAATGACGGCGATGTAGAGCCACAAAACCACTCAGTAATGTCAAAGTAAGGCGACAACGGAAGACGACATGCGTGTGGTAGGACAGCAACAGCTGTCTGAATCTGCGGTTGCGACCGCTCCTCTCACGAAAGAAATCCGCAAGTCGTGCTGCGCATGTGATTTGCTCAATGAAAAACCGCCACACTACAACAAAGTAGAGCAATCTTCTTTGATGCATTGCTGTGATCGATATGCAATATGGATAAACTGGAATGTTTTGACAAGCGGTAACCCAACCTAAACCCAGCTCTAATCCCGCTCTAACCCTATTTTTCAGCAGGGTGAGAGGCTAGCTCTGCTCTAACCCACATTCCTGTAAAGGAATTGGTCAGGCTAAGCAGTTACAAACCCAGTTCTAAACCCTAGTGTGAACACAGCCAATTGTGCGAATTCATGTTATTTTGTTATGCTGTGTATGAAAGCTCTACAATAACCGATATAATCATATCATATACGTGCATGCACGTGTGTGTGTGGTTATCCGTGGATGTAACATACATACATACATACATACATAGTACATACATACATACATATGAGAGACCCTTTATTATGGTTACAAACCTAAGGGGAGCAACTACAGCTATGCCTAAGCTGCACTCTTACAGCTGCGCACAATAACAGCTAGTAGCTAAGCTCAAGTTATCCAAACGTGACTATAATATAAGCATTACAATTTAAAACCACGAGTCACTGTTCCTTCTTGACCAGATGGCGTAGGAAGAGCAGATTACTTTACGACGTATAGAATCGAAAAGAGACGACGATTCATGACCCTTGGTATTTGTCCAGTCATTGATGAAAGTGAAAAAAGAGTCAGAAACAACGCCTCTAGAACCGACTTCTACTGTCACAAGCGAAACATGATAGCCTGCATCTTGGATGTTGTAAACGAGATCTCTGTATTTGGTGCTTTTCCTGTGTGCCGCTGCAGTCATTAGTTCGTCAAAAGGTACAGTACGTTCCATTAGTACTATGCGCTTTTCCTCTTTGTTAAAGATACATATATCAGGACGGAGAGTGGAGAAGAAGGTCCGAAGCAAGAACCCGTAGCAGCAGTTCTGAAGATCGCATTCAAGCTCAAAATTGGGCAAGAGGTGCTGGTCTAGAAAGTCTCTAATAAGAGAGAGCACTTCATTGTGCCGCCAAGTGAACCGACCCTGATTTAGAGCAATTGGGCAGTGGTTAAGAACGTGAAGCAACGTCTGCCTACCTGAACAAAGGGGACAACGATCAGTAGCGGATTTCCTCCATCGAAACAAATTAGCGTTGTGAGGTAAGGTGTCTACGATGGCATTGACTGACCATTTGAAAATCGCATCAGGAAGATGACCTATCACTCTTGACCAGCCCTGTTGTTGGTCGAAATCAGACCTAAAGAAGGATCCTTGGACAGTCCTTTGCTGAAGAGTGTCAAGGTCAACGTTCTCCACTTGTTGCAGTATAGAGCGTTCAATATCTTTGAGGGACGAGTCCACAGCAAATTTAGCAGCAACAAATTTGCGGTTCTTTATCTGCAATTGGTGATGGCTTTCACAAACTGCTAACTGCCTGACCACACAGTCGCCGGAATCCAGCAAGCGGCGCAATTTGCAGCTGACCAATGTCATGAGCTTGGTTGAAGGCTTGGGAAGACCTAGACCACAATCTTTGACAGACAGAAACAAGATGGATGGGTTAGCCGGTTTTGCTAGTCCAGACCACTGTTTCAGGAAACGCGTTACTAGGCTATCCACATGTCGTTCTACCCAGGAGATGGAAAGGTCAAGTAAACCCAGCAGCCACGACATGCTCGGGCAGACGTACAAACGGTAGATTTTAAGCTTCTGCTGTCTTCTGATCTTCAGGGAGTCGACTGTTTTACACAGATATTCAAGTCGCTCGACGACGGTTTTTTTAACGACGTTGTCAGATAGCCGTATGTCGAAAGGTAGGCCCAAAAATTTGAAGACAGATGAGCCTATGAAAGGCACCGTTTGATTACCGATGACAAGAGAGGGGTTGAACACATACGGAAGTTTCCGACTAGACAAGGCCAGGCTTCGACATTTGGCCACATTGACTTTCATATGAGCCCAACGAAAGAAGAAGTCACTTATCCGACACAAGTATTGACAAGATGAAACACTATTTGTAATAAGGCAGGTGTCATCAGCATACTGTGTAAGAATAAGGTTACAATTTGCATAGGAAAAAGTGTAGGCCAGAGATTTGAAAGACGGTTGAGTAACAGTGTCAACGTACAGATTCATTACCATATTGAAAATGGTAACAGAGAGAGGGTCGCCTTGAAACACACCTTTTTGAAACTGAATCAGATCAGTGCACCACTGAGGTGATTGAACAAAAATTGCAAGTCTGTGGTACAAGTCCTTGACAATCCGTTGAAACTGGATAGGAAGGTGATAATGATCCATAGCGTAATGAATCAAATCGTGGTGGACATTGCCGTAGGCGTTTTCAAGATCAATCCAAATGGCACACAAATTGCGCTGGTTGCTTTTGGCATCTTGCAGTGCTCGCCACAATTTGAATTGGTGCTCACTACACCCAGGTATTCCAGGTAAGAACGCTTTCTGCAGATCACTGTTGATGTAACTGTTTGTCATTAGATATGACTCCAGTCTTCGCTTCAAGATGGAGGTGTACAATTTGGATACACAAGAAGTCAACGCAATTGGCCGATATTTCCCTGGATTTCTGGGATCGTCGACAGTACTTGACTTTGGTATAAGCTTCACAACACCGATTTTCCACCGATCAGGCACGCAGCAATTCTTGTGACAATCTTGGAAGAGACTGAGCAGTGCAGTATGCAGAGATGGACATTTCTTGAATATGACATATGGAATTCGGTCAATTGGCGATGCAGCTGATGCAGTCCTAGACTTTCTGATTACCTGTGTGACTTCTTGAATAGATATAGTAGAGACATCAAAGTCACTAGAAGGATATGGAGCCTCCGGAAGAAAGTCGGGAGAGAAGAATCGATGAGGCGATGATGAATAGCAATGTTGAAAATGAGCAGAAGTGCTGTGAACATCAGGAAACAACTTGGTTGACTTCAGTTTGGTTTGAAAGACTGATGACACAAAATGCCAAAAATCTTTATCACAATGAGACTTGGCATCTAGGGAATGTCTATGATCGTCATGACTTAATTTCAACTTGCGCAAACGATTGTGTTGACGAACTAAGTGGAACCATTTCTTGGACAGTGACTTCATCTCATCACAGGCGCTTCCTGACGACAAGGCTGCACGATACCGTCTCCTACATTCTTTCTTCTGTCGGCGAAGACTAGACAGAGATTTGATTAACTTCGGGAGTCGCTGACTATGTTTAGAATGACACTTGACTGTTGTCTGAGAACCATACACTTCAGTGACAGAACTGTAAATGCCATCAACTAAAACGGAATATTTGGATTCCACGCCATGAGCAGACAAGACAGATGGTACTGTGGTAGCTTTAAAATAATCATTTAACACCTCCCACTCGGCATCCGATGACGGTAGGTTTAGCTTGGGCTTACCATGGACTGAAAAAGAAGGTTGACGCTGAAACTTCTCCTCTTGAGCAGATGCTACAGAGACTCTATGCTGATCAGTAAGCTGGTCTGACAAAAAGGTAACAACTGTCTGACCAAGAGAATTGGTTTCATCGGGCCTTGGAGAACACGAAGGCGACACTTCATCTGATTCTGCGCTAACGCTAAGACACGGCGGTGGTGCAGCTGACTTTGCGGAATGGCAGAAACGAAGATGGACATCCGGACGAAGAAAGAGTTTCCCGCAGAAAGAGCACGGTCGCTTCTCACGTTGGAAGTTGTCAAGTTTTCGGCTTGGACGTGAACGAGAAGGAACATTGTCTCGAACTTCAGCGCTCAAGCTATTTACGTCAATCTCTGATATTGAGTCATGTGACCAGTCGGCGCCATCTTGTCGTTGACCACGAGACGTATTCCGTGTTGAAAGGAACGAACTGTAGTCTCTTCCATTTCGCATTTTGCAGTATGGGAAGTGCCTACCCCGACAGCGAAAACTCTTGAGGCAGAAAGGACAGACCAGTGGATGATCCGAGGTCGTTGAGTCAGCCGACAAAGCCATTGACGATAGACTGCGTGAACACATGGCCAGAGGTGAAGAGATGACTAGGCGGCCGAAGCCGCCTTCGAAAACAGTAAGAACTGAAAGACTTGTTCTTCAGAGAGGAGACTCTGAAATTCAAAACCACCGTCCCAATATCCGGGACACATCATACATACATACATACATACATACATACATACATAGTGCATACATACATTCATGTATACATACATACTACATACATACAAGTGTGTCCGTGTGTGTGTGTGTGTGTGTGTGTGTGTGTGTGTGTGTGTGTGTGTGTGTGTGTGTGTGTGTGTGTGTGTGTGATTGACATAACTGTAAATTCTAGAACACAGAAACGGGTACTGCTGTCTTCAGCTGCTGCAACCTTTGCACTTGTGCTAAGATGTACTTGTTTTGCAGTCATTTCAAGCTCATGAACAGAGCTAGCTTGAATATCTTGAGCCATCAATCTCTCTTCCTAAAACCACCTGAAAGCAACAACCAAAGATCGCAACAACTGAGCAAAAAAAGCGCCAATAGTAACAGATCACCACCAAACAATGCAAAGGGGAGGAGAAAAAAGATCTTCCAGACTTGTCTACCCGCCATTCTGAATAACGCACGTTACCAAATATTAATATAAACAATACTGCATTCTAAAAATAGTATAACCTGCAATGTATGCAATTCACATCCTAAATGAAGCATTGTAGGCATTCTTGACTTATTGTAAAGTATATGTACAGTATATTTCTTACAACATTCACAAATATCGTTGATGACAAGTTGCTGCTGACACATTCAACAAAGGCTTGCAAAATTGAAGAGTATAGACTAGACATATCCATATCACACACAAAATAAACCATCTCAAGTAGTAAAATAGTCTACAAGCAGAAGAGAAAACATGCAGTGCTCGAATAGAAATCCAGTCTGTTTTGGTAGTCTTGATTGTCTGCTAGAGAACCATTCACAGTAGTTGCAGTTGTCCTTTTTGGTAGTTTGCAGTTATTTTCTGCAGCCAATACCGCCATAATTGATCTTTATTGATCCATATTTTCCCTAACTGTGGTGTTGCAAAAATACCTCTGCGAGAGCCGCAATTACTCCCATTACCTAGAGACTTCCCACTCAAAGGTTGCAAATGTAAACTGACTATTCAATTCAACCTTCTACTTTCCATGACAGTAACCCATTCTAATCAAATCTTGTCTTCGCTTCCTCTTCTGTAGCCGTGCATTTGATGGATTTATAGGTATAATAGATCTAGATCAGCTGATGAGATATGTTAGCATAACCCTCGAGATCATCATTGAATGCAGCATTGTTTTATACAAAACGAGTGCTTAAGCCAGTCACAACTCCAACATCTTCTCTTACAAAAACTTGAACACCAAATTCTCAACAGCTCATAATTTCCACCAACCACTAGAAACCATTCATAGTGATCAGATAAGAAAATATGCAAATTAATTAAGAAAATCTGAACATGAATAATACCATTTCCTGCTGTAAACTGTGCAAACACCTTAGACCTATAAAACTATTATTATACACAATATATTTTTAGCAATCTATGCAGACTGTAATTACATTATTAATTAATTAACTAAAAGTTGTTCATACTGTTCTAGATAGATGCTCTATCCGGACATTGCTTTTGAGTTTGCTGGGACACCAAGGTGCACAAGCCAAAACTGCTCTTGCAACACTTGTACAGGGACTATTTGGTCGTGGGGACTATTTGGTCGCGGTCAATTATCTCGCTCCTATTTGGTTCTCGAAACCGTTTAACTAGCGCTTATTTGGTTTCGGCCACCTGCAGGGACTAGGGTAATCCGGGATAATTCCGCACACTTTTTAGTTAGATGACCTGCATCTTTTGCAAGAGATTGCGCCCCACGTTTACCTGCGTATGGTTTCTTCGTTTGCTACTGTAGTATACGTGGACGGCTGTTCTTGGCACCATACAACTATACAAGCAAGCGGTTGGACGTTTTCTGCACTAGAGTCAAATATCAGTGGGCTATTTCGCACAGTTGCCGTTTCTCCCTCAGGTGGCTGCAAACACGACACCTTGTTGGTGTATAGTTTACTAACGGTTAGAATTACGACTTGAGTATACATATAGCAAAGTCAAAGTCAAAGTTTTTGTAGGTTTTCTGCGAATGCTAGCTACGGTCTGCTTTAGATGATACTGATTTTGTCTTCTACTTCTCCTCTCAGGCTCTGCACCGTTCAAAAACCCATGTCTGCTTCTTTGATGGTCTTTTGTTTAGTAAATATAGCAATTTACAATGAAATGATATGATATCCACTTTGCACCTTACTAGGATTCCATAGATGACGAGAAGTTTCCCGTGATCGGCTAGTTTCAGGTGGTGATTTATCTTCCACGATATGCACGAGCAGTAATAGTGGTGTGTCTATCTTTGGAAAGTATGAAGTCAGCAAACAACTTGCTAGCTAAAAAGTTAGACGGTTTGTTCTACACGTGATGTTCACCTTTGCATGAAAAACACTAGCTAGAAAATTTTTCCGGCACACAAACATAGATATTTTGCTGCTGCCTAAAGCGCAGAACGATAAGCTATCCAGCGAGTGCTCACACGTTCCATTTCGTCTCCGTTGAAAGAAATGAGAAGTAATTGAATTCAAAAGTGTGCGGAATTGCCTAGCGTGTGGAAATACCCCCGAATTACCCCATTTGGTCGCGTGGACTATAAAGTTTCGCATTTATTGCGCCTCGAATCGGCACTCTCCAACTCTTACAGCTGTACGAGACGGACGTGAACGACGTGACGATGGCCATGATAATTTTCACGCGTCTTCACTACTAGCCCGCACGCTCGTAAATCGACGTAAATAGCAAGTAAATCGAATTTACGATCATCGTATTGAAACCGTAAATTACGCCAATTCTACTCGTAAATAGACGTATTTATTCGTAAATGGCCACTTTACGTTCATTTACAGTTATTTACGTAGCAATTACGGGTCATTTACGATTGTTTTACGTATGGTTTACGACTCGATTTACTCTAACTTACGTCAATTTACATTGTGAAAGCAGTTCATATACTGGGCATTTACGTAAAATTTACGTCTAATTACGGCCTAATTACTTTTCAATTGCTGTCATATACGTAGCAGTTACGTAGCATTTACGACTGAGTTTCGTATATATGCATGCAGTAACGCGAGAGTGCAAATTGCCACACCGATATGCAAAATTTCCTTTATTATCAAAATAATTATGCTAATTACAAAATGATATAATACAAATTACAAAATCACAAGTTAAATTATTCAACAGTTTTCTTGATTCCATATAATTTTTTCCTGCTGAATGAAGAGGTCAATGATAATGTCATGAACGTACACATGTAGATAATGCTGATACATTTAGTGTCCTTGATGGCAGTTGTCTTCTTCTGCTTCCAGGTAGAATCGTCTTCCCATCGATAATTTGAATTATTTCAATCAAAAAAAATCTGTATCAAAAAGATGTCTAATTGTAAGTCAGAGTATCTATATATAGCTATTTTTAGAATACCTGTCGTTTAGCTAGAAGTCCCAGCGCAACGGGGCAGCCCTGCATGCATCGACACAACCTGGATGAAGGTACGCAAAGTGTGCTCGTGTGTGCGTGCGTGTGCGTGTGTGTGTGTGTGTCTGTATGTGTGTGTGTGTGTGTGTGTGTGTGTGTGTGTGTGTGTGTGTGTGTGTGTGTGTCTGTATGTGTGTGTGTGTGCGTGTGCGTGTGCGTGCGTGCGTGTAGTTTTATAAAAGGAGTGATTGGCTACGTGTGCATCACTAGAGAATACTTGTGTGTGTTTGTTTACATATTACGTTTAAATATTGTATCATATAATTGTATTATGGCAATGAAGTGGTGCATGGGAAGGTGGGTTAATTAATTAGTTCATAGCTATAGACATGCAATAGCAATAGTCTCTTTAGATAGCTATTCTATATCTAGATACTTACTGTCATACCCAAAACTTTCCCAAGCTAGTTATCTTACCGGTCCCAGTTCCAAGACATGTAACTACCATACAGTTACAGGAAATTCTCAACAGCCATCAATTAAAGTCCAAGTGAAATCTACTATGTAGTCTACATGCATATAGTACGCACACAGTATGTTCGTAATCTCAGATTCTGCTACAGCTTGTAGCACTCCAGTGTCATTGGTGCCAGTATTAACCATTAACTATATCCTGGGTAGATGTCACATGCCGACTTTTGTTGCTCTAATGTTTCGCTCTATAAATTTGGCCACCTAATTCTAACTGCCTAAGAACTGTCTTTTCGATTCTAATTCCAATTTGTTATGTAATTGTCGTGCTTTCAATTACAACACATGTGTTCACAAGACTCAGGAAGACACTGTTTCATTACTCATAAAAATGAGGTGAATTTCACACCTCGTGGAGTAACCAGGTTACAGTATCAGTGCTTTTGTGTTAAGTAACAACTTTGTCTTAGCGGGATGCTACAAACAGTGTACAAGGGCTACAAACTATAATCAGTCTCTGATTATTGCAGTATTGAAAAACCTTGCAAACGTTGCCAAGTAACTACGTCTTTAGATTCTTTCTAGCAGAATCTGTTCTGCATGTACGGAAGTGACGTTGTTAGTCACTGTCACTATTGGTTTCATTGTCACTGATCCTACAGACCTCATATTCTTTGTCCTCATCTGGCAGCTCAGGAAACTGTAAAGTTTGCCCGTTATTTGTGCATATATATGCTGTCATAATGACAACTGTAGAGAGTGCCAAATGTAGAGAGTTGCTTCCACTACAATGCTACTCTATTAGTCTGCAATCGCGCTCGCTCTCTGTCTCTGTCGTTACGCATGCGTGGGCCTCGCAGTCCGGCCCAGACATCCATACTACATTACCCCCTCTGTCTTTTAAGCTACTAACTCAACTCAACTCCGCGGTACAACTAACGTCCCCTATATGTCTGCTTCCTGCGCTTTCATCGAGAGTTTCACCTGACGCCCCGACCTCGTCACTGTCCCTGACTTGTATAAAGTCCGTCCTGAGTGCCGGTGCTCCGTTAAGTCGTCCCCTGATCTTGGATCCGGGTCGGTGTTCCCTGTTCCCACGCTATTGCCCCCAGTCATGTTAGATGAAGGCTCCACACAAGTTTCCATAGATGACCGGGTTGGCGGGGTGTGATCTGTAATCTCTCCTTCGCGTTCTGAGTCTGCAAGCGTAGGGGTGTTGTTCCATGTTGTTTCCGCACGAACTGCGGGAGCGGGTGTCTGGGTCCAAGCTTGGGGCATATCCTGCTCTTCTCCTTCGGGCTGTCGATTATACTGCCTCACATGTTGTCGATTCCAGAGCAAAATTCGCTTGCCGTCGGATACCCCCACCTGGCGCCCGTACTGTTCCACCACTCGCCACCTTTTGGTGGTATCTGTGCGTCCATCCTGCAGTATCACTGTAGCTCCCGGTTTCAGTGTGGGCAGGGGGTGTACCCCTCTCCTCGCGTCGTGGGCATCCGCCATCTTCGCCTTCGCTCTCAGCTGGTGTGCGGGGTTAACCATAACAGGGTGGTGATAGGACGGTACTCGGGTAAGGAGGACACGACCGAAGAGGGCTTCACTTGGCGTGGTCCCTAACATCCTGTGGGTAGAGTTGCGGATGTCCATCAGGACTTGCTGTAGTCGTCGTGGGAAAGAAATGGACGGCCGTAATCCTTTTAGCCGTTCCCGCAAGACACGGTGGAGCCGCTCAACCATCCCATTGGATCTCGGGTATCGCGGGCTTGAATGGACGTGACGAATATTCAACTGCTTGAGAAATTGTTCCATCTCAGCCGCTATGAACTGAGGTCCATTGTCAGTCACTAGGACTGATGGGAGCCCAAATCTCGCGAACACCTCCATAAGTTTGTCGATCACTGCTGTGGCTATTGTAGAGCCCAGGGGGATCACTTCAGGATAACGAGAGCCGTAGTCAATGACCGACAGGCACGAATGTCCTTCTATTGACACGAGGTCGATCGCCAGTTTATGCCAGACACTTTCAACTTCAGACGGCTGCAAGTCTTGTTCTTGATTAGAACGCCTCCGCCAGCATACTCCACACTGTTCTGCGAAGGCAGTCGCATCTTTGGTCAGCCCGGGCCACCAGACTCTTGTCCTCAGCGTGTCTAAGAACGCATCTCGGCCTGGGTGACCCTCATGAGCTAGTCTTAGTATCGGTTGTCTGAGATTCTCAGGAAGCACATAGCGACTGTCGAACAGTAAGGCACCGTCAATTGCTGTCAGTTGCTCCCGCACTAAGAAGTATGGTTCTTCTTGTGGGTTGCGGTCTCTCCAGGACGCTGTAATGACTCTCTTCATGAGACTGCTGATGAGAGGATCATCCTCGGATGCTCTTCGTATCTCGTCGATACCCACTGGTGCTTCTTCTAAGACCATATTCACATATTCGCGCATGGACCGGCATTCCTCGGGCGACGGGTGTTGGTCCCCCAGTGGGGCCCTAGATAATGCGTCTGCACACACCAAGTGATGGCCGGGTGTGTACGTCAGTGAGTATTGATACGGCATCAGGGCGACCAACCAACGTTGAAGCCGAGGTGGTACGTCATCGAATGGCTTGCACACGATGTTGACCAGCGGTTTATGATCGGTGAAGGCCTGTATGTGTCGTCCCAGTACATATTGACGGAAGCGTGTAATTGCAAATACCACTCCGAGCATTTCTCTTTCCAACTGGGAGTAACGGGTTTCCGCTGCTGTCAATGACCGACTCGCGCATGCCACCGGGGTCCATTGACCACTGTCGTCTTTCTGCCAAAGCATCGCCCCCAGTCCGTGTGGTCAAGCATCGCTACTGATAGCCGTTGGAACCAAGCTGGAGGGTCGGAAATATGCGAGCTTTTGCAAGGCTGTGGCAATACTCCTCTTTGCTGTGTCGTAGGCGTTCTTCAACTCCGCGTTGGCTACGAATGGCTCCTGCTTGGCAATTCGACGTAAACAATCTGTGATTTGTGAGAGGCGGGGAATAAATTTGCCTAGGTAGGTGGCTAGGCCAAGGAAACGCCGTAAATCCGTAACTGACGTGGGATAGGGCATATCCTGAATGGCCCTCAACTTGTCTGCGTCTGGTCCTATTCCTTGTCCGGTTAGCCAATGGCCCAGATATTTGACTTGAGTCTGTCGAAGCTGGCATTTTTCCCAGTTGAGCCTCAAATTGGCGTTGCTCAGGCGCCGCAGTACCAATTCAAGCCTTCTGTCGTGCTCTTCCTGAGATGTGCCGAAAACGAGAATGTCGTCGATATAGACCATCACTCCCTCTGTGCCGTGCAGGATGTCACTGACCACGCGTTGAAAGGTCTCTGGGGCGCTGCTTATCCCGAATGGGAGTCGTTTAAATCGGTAGAGGCCACAATGGGATGCGAACGTGGTGTATGGGCGAGAATCCAGGGCCAGCGGGATCTGATGGAAGCCAGACTCAGCGTCTAGAACGGAGAATACTTTAGCTCCTTCCAGCTTTGCCGTTATCTCCTCTAATGTAGGCAACATATGCCTCTCCCGTATGATGGCTTTGTTCAGACGTCTGTAGTCCACGCACAGTCTTAGCGTGCCGTTCGCCTTCCTTGTTGGTACTAGCGGCGATACCCACGGTGTGGCTTCCTGAACTGACTCGATCACACCGCGTTCTTCCAGCCTCTTGATCTCCGCTTCGATAGCTTCTCGTAGACTGAAGGCATGGCGCCTGGGAGGAAGAGCGACCGGCGTTGCCTTGGGATCGACGGTGATGTCCACCGGTCTGACTTTGACTACATTCACGTCCGCAACTGACAACAACTGCAGCTGTATGATAACGTCTTGGCCGAAGAGTACAGTTTGTTCTGTTGGGACCACAAAGCACGTGCATGTGCAAGACTTGTTGCCGGACGATATGGTCACATCTGCTACTCCGAGTGTTGTGACCGGCGTGCCGTCATAGGCCGTAAGAACTGTGTGGCTTGGTCGTGTTGCTGCCACTACGTCTGCGGTGATGAGGGTTCTCGTTGCCCCCGTGTCCAGCAGGCCTCTGCAACGTTTTCCGTTGACTGTTAGTGTCCTTGTGAAGTGTTTCGACTGTTGCCCACTCCCTGTCTTGTACACCGTGTCGTAATCCTCAGTCACCCGATTTGTCTGTTCATCCGCTTCTAGGCCGAGTCCTTCTTGGTCCACTGCACGTGCCACTGCCATCTTGGTCTTACGGAAACACACGGCAGCAAAGTGCCCCATCTTGTGACAGTGGGAGCACTGACTCTCTGCGGCCGGGCAATGTTGTTTCCCTCTAGTATGGTGGCAACCACAGTATCTGCACTTCCCAGCATTTCCTTTACTCAATGGATTTGATTGACTCACTTTGTTTGCTAGGCTTGGCGGTGGAACTTCCTCATACAGGGAGCTGTCAGCTATAGATGACTCACATGCCACCGCTTTTGACACTGCTTGAGCCAAGGTGAGTTGTGACTCTTTCAGTAGTTCCCTTCGAATATCGTTATCTCTTAGCCCAACAATCAGTTGGTCTCGAATCTGTCCGTTCACTATCGTGTCTACCCGCGTTGATTCAAACTCACATGCTTCTACCTTGGCTCGTAGGCGTCCTACGAACGCTGTCACGGTCTCTTGGCCTTGTTGTTTTAATTGGCGGAACTTGTGTCGCTCAGACGTTGTATTCACGGATGGACGGAAGTGCGCTAGGACTGCGTCAGTCATTGCTTTGTATGGATCTCCCTCTTCTCCTACCACATCCGGGATAGCCAGTCCTTTTACGACTCGTCTGATACTCAGTCCAGCCAAGTTCAGAAAGAGGCTTCTCTTCTCTGCGGGGTCTGTCACTTTGCATATAGTCATATAATCATTAGCGTCTTCTAGCCACAGTTCGAACTCACTGGCGACGTTGTGTCCATAATCAGGAACAAACTCTTTAGGGGCTCTGCCCGCCTTCGCTACCGCCATGTCTGTGGGTCGTTCGTATCCTGCCGACTACGCCAAATGTAGAGAGTGCCAAATGTAGAGAGTTGCTTCCACTACAATGCTACTCTATTAGTCTGCAATCGCGCTCGCTCTCTGTCTCTGTCGTTACGCATGCGTGGGCCTCGCAGTCCGGCCCAGACATCCATACTACAACAACCAGTGTGTGCTATTTCAATATGACCATTGGTATACAACAGAGACAGCTGTGGCAGTTGTGACGTGTCTGGTACTTGAGGACTGTAGGATGGCTTGAAACGTAGCCATCTGATTTGTCTAGTTGTGGAATGGGGAGAGCGCACATACACAGGCATTTGGTAGCTGTCACTCGCTGCCTGAATTTCAATCTACGTTCTCCACACTCCTAGTTGACGAATGGATTTTTAGTGTTGTTGAAAAGTTGTTGTTTCAGAAGGAATATAAAATTGTTGGTATCTGTCACGGTTAAGCACTATGACACTTGCAAAAAATTCCCTAAGCTGGTGGTAAAGGGTATCTCTTCCAAAGAGTTGTTTTTGACATAGCTGTGAAGTGGCAGCTACCATCTCCTTTTACTGCAGATCGTTGTCTGCCCTCAGAAGCTAGAAGTCTGTCAATGTGCATCGTCCACATGCATTCCTAGCTTCTTTTAATTGGACTTTAAATGGCTCTCTCTCTGGTATACGTTCTATATATACTGTTCCAGGACATGGCAGTATGTTTTTGTTCAGAACACCCTAGCATAGGCACATGCATGTACAACAATGACTTATTGATGTAACATGCAATGTGCTCTTTAGACATACACTATAGGACTGACTGTATTGTGATATATGATCACTACTTATACAAGTGTATAATCTAATTACATCCTATTACACCCCTTTTCCTTTTTTGTTTTAGTATGCTTCTATACTCTTGGAACAATCTCAACTCTACATTACTGCTAAAGCAAAACAGAACATAACAGTTTCTTTCTACTTTAAAACATAGTCTTTTAGATAGACTGGCTTGTTGATTGTTCTGCCTCTTCTGGTAGTAACTGTCCTCTGAGGTATTGGTTTGCTTGGAGGGGCTGTTGTTTCTTGAGTCTTCTTTGATGGTGTTGTTTGCTTGGTGGGTAGTTCTAGCTCAGTCATACTATCTCCAATTGGCTGTTTGCAAAACGTCTCCTTTGATTATCTGAGATGAACTCGATTTCTTCTGTAGGTTCTTCCATTGGCTGCCTCAACGTTGTAAAATCGGTTGGGTAGCTGTTTAATCACTTTAGCTTGTTGCCACTCTTGAGACCTTCCAAACGGTTGAATTCTTACAGTTTGGTGTTTTTTAAATTCAGGTAGGTCTCTAGCTGTTCTGTCATAGTATTTCTTTTGTCGTCCTTTGGATTGTCTGAGAGCTTCAAAGCTCCTGAGTGACCTTGGGCTTCAATAATGATGTTGCTGTCGTCAGTAGTGTTCTAGTCCTGCGACTCATCAGCCTTTGGACTGGACTAGTGGTCATACCTTGTGTAGCGGTGTTTCGAAAATCTAAGATCGCCAGCCATGGATCTGCATTTGCTCGATAGGCTTTCTTCATGAGGTTTTTCGCTGTTTTGATGTTGTTTTCGACTTTGCCATTTGACTGTGGATACCCCGGACTGCTGGTCTTGTGTGTAATCTCCCATTTCCTTACAAACGTTCGAAAGTAACTGGAAGAGAATTGAGGACCATTATCTGATATCAGTATGTCGGGTATTCCATATCAAGCAAAGTGTGCTTTCAGCTTTTTGACAACTTCTTCTGAAGTAGTAGTTAACAATCTGTCCGTCTCCCAATAGTTGCTATAATAGTCCGTTGTGAGTAGATATTCACGTCCTTGGAATGTAAATAAGTCTACTCCAACTTTGGCCCGTGGCCTGTCTGGAATCTCATGAGCTTGCAACTTTTCTTTTGTTTGCCTAGTTTCATAGGTCCGGCATATGTGACATCGGCTAACATGGTTTTTTACTTTGGCTGTTATCCCTGGCCAGTATAATGACTCCCTGGCTCTCCTCAAGCATCCATTCACTCCAATGTGTGATGTGTGAATCCGCTGTAGCATATCCGGGCTGCAACTTCTTGGTACCACAACTCTGTTTCCTCTGAGAATGATGTCATCCTGTATGACTAGTTCATCTCTCACATTGAAAAATTCAGCAATGGATCCTGGTAGTGTATGTTTGTTATCGGGCCATCCTTGTAGAATCGTCTGTTTCAGCTGCTGCATGGCCGTGTCTGTCTTTGTGGCATTTCTGATGTCAGCTAGTCTCACTTGTGACACCTGAACATCTTGTAGCATATCTATTTGTTCACACTCTTTTGCCAAGTTATGTTTTACTTGGAATACTTCTATGCGTTCACAGTCTCGTGGTGTGTGTTGTAGGTAGGCTCTGGAAAATGTGTCTGCCAATACCATCTGTTTCCCTTGTTTGTATTCTATGGTAAAACTGTACTTTTGCAAACGCATAAGCATCCTCTGCAACCTCTTCGGTGCTGTGTGCAATGTTTTCTGTGGATCGTCTCGAGTGGTTTGTGATCCGTTTCTACTTTGATTATTCTTCCATAGGTGTACGTGTTGAATTTCTCCATTCCGAACACAATTGCTAGAAGTTCTTTCTCTATCTGAGCATATTGTTGCTCAGTGTCAGTTAAAGTCCTGCTGGTGTATGCTACTGGTTGACCTGATTGCATCAATACAGCTCCTAGTCCTGTTTGAGATGCATCACACTGTATAGTTGTTTCGTCCTTGGGATCAAAGTACCTGAGTACAGGTGTTGTTGTTACTGTTCTCTTGATGTCATTGAATGCTGTTTCCTGGACATCAGTCCATTCCCACTGGATGTGTTGTTTAGTTAGCTGACGGAGTGGTTCGAGGAGGTCGGACAGGTGTGGCATAAACTTTAATAAGTAGTTGGTCATACCAATTAGTCGCCTCACTCCCTGTACATCCTGTGGTGGTGGCATCTTCACTATTGCTTCTATCTTGTCATCATCCGGCTTAATCCCTTGAGACGTAAGCACGTGTCCCATGTAGGCTACCTTCTGTGTTGCAATGTAGGATTTGTCTTTGTTCAACTTTATTCCTTGATTCCTGCATCGCTGTAGTAGTCGTAGCAAATTCTCATCATGATCTTTCCTTGCTTCATCATGTGTTGTGCCACTGCCAACTACTAAAATATCGTCTGCAATCGTGTATATTCCGGCAAGTCCATGAATTGCATTGTCAAGTGCCCTTTGAAAATTTCCGGTGCTGGCGTGATCCCAAACGGCAATCTATTCCAGCGGTATCTCCCATATGGTGTGTTGAATGTCGTAAGCTTGCTGAAGGGTTCATCAAGTCAGACATGCCAATAGCCATTCTTCACATCTAGCACGCTGAAAATTTTTGCTTTTGATAGCTCCGGTAGAATGTCATCTAGTATCGGCATTTGATACTGACTTCGTTTTAATGCTTTGTTGAGTGGTTGTGGGTCTATACAGACTCGTAGCTTCCCATTCTGCTTCTTCACCACTACTAAGCTTGAGATCCAATCAGTGGATGCCTCTTCTTTCTGTATAATCTCTAAGCGTTCAAGTCTCTGCAACTCTGCTTTCAATCTGTCTTTCATAGCAATTGGAAGTCGTCTCAGTGGCTGTTTCACTGGCTGTATCATGGGGTCGATGTCCAAATGTGTTACTCCTGGAAGTGTGCCAAGTTCTCCTTCAAATACTTCAGCATATTCTTGAGTAATCACTTCTTTCGTGAGCATGGTTTGTCTCCATGTGACTCTCCCCTGTGGCTGTTCAGTCTCTTGTATCATCTGGATGTTGTCATAGTCCACTTTGATTAGACTCATGGCTTGTGATGTCTGAGCTCCTAATATGGATGTAGTAGCTGCATTATCCACCACAACAAACTGAACATCATAGGTTTGCGCATTCTTCTGATTTTTGACACGCAGTATGCACTTCACAAGTGGTCTAATCTCTGCTCCACTGTATTGAGTAAGTGTTTGTGTTGTCTGCTGCAAGTCATTCAATCTTCTATGTGGAATATCTTGTTTCCTGATGACATTGCATGTGGCACTTGTATCCATCTGAAATCGGATAGGCGTTTCATCAACTGTCAACGTTGTACATAACTTGTTTCCATATCTTCTGCCATCTAACACGTTGATTTCGTCATCACGCGGCGTCAACGTTAATGTCACTACTTGCTGTTTGCTCCAGCGTTGATCGTCACTGCTGTCTTCATACATGCTGTCGGACTCATATCGCATCATGTGGACGGCCGCTTGCTTTGTTCCGGATTTCGCACTTGACCTGCACATCTGTGCAAAATGATTCTGCTTATTGCATTTTTTGCATAACTTCCCATACGCAGCACAGTGCTGTTTGCCCCACTTGTGGTCCTTACCACAATATTTGCATTCCTTGTGTGTTGACATTTCTGCACGTGGCAATTGTCTGCGTTGCTTGCCAAAGCTCTTCTGTTTGGCTCTGAATGCATGAACCTGTTGCGTTTCATTGTTGCCCATCTCCTTCATATGTGCCGCTGTCGTTTCGCATGCTCGACAGACTGATACACATGTCGCTAGCGTAAGTTAATTCCTTTTTCTGTAGTAGTTGTTTTCTCAATGTGTCGTCTCTAACACCTACTACTATTTTGTCTCTCAGTAGCTCATCATGCGTCAGTCCGAATTGACACGTCTTGGCCAATTCTTTGAGGTCTGTCAAGAATTGATCAAAAGACTCACCCTCTCTTTGAGCTTTCTGGTTGAAACGGAAACGTTCATAGACATTAGTTTCCCCGAGGCAATACTTCTCCATTTCTTCAAGAACTTTATCCAGGTCCCTCTTGTCCGCATCGTTTGCGAATGGCAGTGCATTGTATATTCTAAGAGCATCTTGTCCTATGCACGTTATGAATGTAGCGATCCTGTGCTCCTTCATATCTGGTAGTTTGAGGTTGGCCAGGATCTCGTATGAATCCCAAATCTGTCGAAATTCGCGCCACGATTGGGATATGTTTCCCCTCACGACAAGTGGCTTTGGGAGCGGTATCCTGCTCTGCAATCTGAGCGGACGAGCTGCTTCTATGTGTGCTTCTTCAGCTAGTTGCAACGGGAATTCCACTTGTTCAACCATTTCGCTCGTTTATCTGTCTTCTCTCGGCTGCGTGTAGCTCCACTCGTGTCACCATGTAACATGCAATGTGCTCTTTAGACATACATTATAGGACTGATTGTATTGTGATATATGATCACTACTTATACAAGTGTATAATCTAATTACATCCTATTACAATTGGTATTCTTATAGTGTGTTAATTACCTCAATGATTTTGTCATATGTTGTATGCTCTGTTGTGGACTTTGTTATGGTGCCTGTCCAATTGAAATCACAAAATGAGTAGTACGTATAAATAATATGTCATGACAGAATTAATAATGTAAATGAAATAGTTTTGAATTTTGTAAATTTTGCCAGGACTGGCGAATTTTCCAAGTTAATAACTTGCTGAAGTTGTTATCGACAACTTATAGCTAGGCAGTCAACATCAACATATTAGTATATTGCATGTGTTAAAACCATGTGGTTGTTTGTGCATAGGTGTTGTGTTTGGCTTTATACGAGAAAACACATGCTAAACAAAGTGGGTTTGTGAGACATTCTCAGTAGTCAGTGATGATCGTAACTGTGGTTATAGCCGACGATATTGATATCGTGCCTCTATGATTGAACAAGGCATTTCGTAGCGAAGTCCTTGTATAGCAGTCACAGGCAATTTCAGTTTTGCCAAATTAAATTGATTGTGAAAAGAGTTTGGCTTCAGATTGCTAAATGTATTTGCTTGCAAAATGAATTGATTTACACTATATATATATATATATATATATATATATATATTTCTATATATATATACTACTACTACTACTACTACTACTACTAAAATCGGTGGTGTTTATATATATATATATATATATATATATATATATATATATATATATATATATATAAGCCATGCAGCCCGTTCTTCGCCCGGGCCAATTAATTAAGTTAATGAATGAACGCAATTCCAGCGTCTAGACTCCTGGGGCATAATAAAATTCGGTTATCTAAGCGGAGACACCCAAAACTTTCTGATAAACCCGTTTAATTAAGCATACATATATACATACATACATACATATACATACAGACATGTGGACATACGTATTAGACTTTTATTGAAGTACCTCTTTGTACTTCGTCCCAGAAAATGACTTTGCACTGTCTAAGTAGACTTGCTGTCGTCGATTCGTGTTTGATGTTGCATGTTGGTTCGTCAGTTGTCATAAGATTGAGAGGAATTTTAAAAGTAGAATGAGCCGTACGTCCATTGAATAAAAGTTGAGCGGCTACTCCACTGCTGGCAACGGCAATAGCAACGATTTTTCGACTTCTTATTTGCGCCAGAGTCATATTTGTTAGATAAGTTTTTCCAGTTCCACCTGGAGCGTCGATAAAGAGAAAGCCTCCGTTGTTCTGGTCGGCTAATTCAATGATACGGTCGTAAATTTGTCGTTAGTCTTCGGTAAGCGTTACTTCTTTCTCATTAACATATCGTCGAAATTGTTCGATGTTGTAAGATGTTTCGTTAAGAAGCTCGTTAGATAGGTGCGAATCATCTAACCAAACATGCAGCTAGATACAACTAATCTGTAAGTCTTATAGTTTTGTGTAATTTTAAAATAGGGGTAACCTGATCTAAACACGGCTGGAAGACCGACGTCTGGAAGGACTTTTCGGCTCATTTGCAAAACGATGTCTTCCAAACGACAAAGAGCTTCGTAAACATTGCTTGAGTAAAAGTAAGATCAGCTCGTCGAACTGATGTCTGACATTGGTGAAGATTGTCGTCAGTCATAGATTCTTTGCAATTGTTTCAGATAGTGACAGGATCGGAAACATGACAGTTAGTGAGTAGTAACGCAAAAGGGTGCGAAGAGAGGAAGCATTTGCGTATACAGCTGCTTCTTCTATAGCCGATATCCAATGACTATCGTCTTCAAGGAGATCAAGGCAACGGCAAGCTTCCTTAAAGATCGGTTTAACTTCACCATTGACTGTTCGCAAATCTCCAAAAGAACAACATCCTTTTACTGTGTGGAGGAGAAGGCGGACGAAGAAGCATTCGTCTTGCTTCGGGTGAACGGTGTAGACACGACCAATTGCAGAAGATCTCTTGAAGTTTGTTAGTCGATGGTCCTCGTCGGTGACTGCCCGCCCTTGTCTTCTCGGCTTCCAGGTTTTGCTGCTATCGAAAACGAAGTACTCTGGAACGTTGACGTATAAAAGACTTTGAACGAATTTTTCATCAGGGGTTGGATCTCGAAACTCAGGAGTACGGTAGGACTTGCAGAGTTCAAAATATGCAGTAAGGGTTGTTTTGGGCGGATTTCCGGCAACCTAGTGAGCATTGCTTGCATTGAACAAAACTCTGTCCGTTTGGAAGATGAACCTGACGAGTGACAACTGCAGGATAACGCTCATGAATGCTAAAGCCGAACAATCTCCAGCACGCCTCGCTGCAGCTGACATATCGAGCGGCTTGGTAAAGGTCAACTTCATCGCGAGGATTGTTTCTTGTCAAAGCGAACGCAGCCATGTCGGTGCCTTTACTTACGTATTTGATGACGTACTTGATTGCTTTGATGCTGTTGCACACTTCGACGTTGATATGACATTGGAACATGTCGCATAGGTAGGGAGAGTAGGGGACTACACATCTGTTGTCGATCTGATGGTCTTTGCCTTTAATTTTTTAACTCCAGTGTAACCACCTTCATCGGGAGAGCGACGACGATAAAGTGGATATCCGTCATTGGAATATTGAGTTTCACGGCAGAAATTCTTTGGAAAATGCTTTGAGCAGTAGTTGTCAACCATGCAAGGCAAATTTTTGTTGAGAGGTCCGCATAGTCCGTGGATCATGTTGGCCATGACAATTTTGTGAAGTCGCGGATTGGTTGCTTTTTCAGATATTTCAGCAGAAATGACAAAATAAATTAAATTGGCATGAATTTTGTTTTTGGCAGCTAACCAAACTAGAATGTGAGCGTGGGGAAGGCCTCTTTTCTGCCATTCGATGGAGCAGACATATGCGATCACATCTCCAAAAATTCGGCAAATCGTGATTTGGGCCATAAGCGCTCTTTGCTTAAGGTGAAAAACTCGTGCATCGATGTCCGGGCGATGATGAGGTAATTGCCCATAAAAGAGCTCGTTTGTGATTTCGGGCCACGAAGGGTTGCAGGTCATCGTTACGAAAAGAGAAGGCCGACCAAGCTTACGGACATAAGACATAGCATTATGGGTCCATTCGTGCATATAGCGAGGCCCCCGACAAAAGAACTGGGGAGGATGACTTTTCGACCAATGTTTGCTGGATTTGCATCGTCTAGAAAAGAGTGAATTTTCAACAATTGCACATACTGTATCTAGAGTAAATCCAACCTTGCAAAAGTGCATCAGTGAATTCAGCATATGATTCAGCACGCAGTTCCTTTGACATGATCCGACAAACCGGAGGCGTTCGGTTTCAACTTTTGCATACATATCGACAACAAATTGTTGCATAAGTTTTCGAAAGCGATGAAGAGTGTTGAAATCAGGACTCGAACGAATCATGAATCGAAAAGCATACAATTTCATTGAAGACACCTTTTGCCCATTCTTTTATTTATATCCGAAAGAGTAACCATCTTCTCCGCGAGGAAAAGAAGGGGCTATTGCAAAGGGTCGTAACTGTGATGGGTTTCGTCGACTCTTTGAAGGCTTTCATCATTGTGGCGAAGAACAATGTCTCTTTTCCCGTGTTCTTCACCAAGCATTAGAACGCCAACTTCGTTGCATAACGGCGCATTGAATCTTCTTTCGTGCTCGCCAGATGGTCGCTTATCGGCATCAATGATGACTTTAAATTCCTGACTGTGACTTGACAAAATGTCTACGGCCATTTTTAGGCTTCGAGCGTAAGAGTTGGACTGATGAAGCATGTGTTGTAGTTGGTCGACAATGTCTGATCTTAGGCCTTGTATGACTGTTTGACGTAGAGAAGATTGGAATTTATCGTCACCAACAAAGTAAATTTGAGCAAATTTAGCAGTAGAATTTTCTGGAGGAGCAAGACTTCCGATAGAATGATAGATTTGTCTCTGAACTTTGAAACAGGAATTCCAACCGGTGCAAGCTTTAATTTCATCGCATCCAAAGGACGTCATCTGAAAAGCCGAGTTATACGCTCGCGTGTTCGAGAGGAAATGCTGCGCTTCAACTGATTATTCCCAAAGGAGATCGACCAATGGGGTAGGCGGTTTGGGTATGGCGGGTAACAAAACTTTTCCGCCACTGCAGCAGATGCCTGGTGGTTCTTTCTTTCATGTCAGTGCTTCGCAATGTTTGCACTTGATGTTCATTTTGCCAATGTTGTTAGGAGTAGGCTTCAGTGTAAGATATCTAATAGAAAAGTCTAGTAAATGACGGCGACATGCAAGATAGAGAAGAACCTGTACGCCAAAGGACCGTTTGTGGTATTGCTATAACTATGATTTTCCATAAGCATTGATGACGGTATGCATTGCCTACATAGACACAGTTCCAAAAAGGAGACAACTTGGTTAGAAAGTATAAGAATATTTTAGATGTACGTGATTATTGACGCACGTGCTAAGCGCGTGTTGAGAAAGACAGCGGTACTCATCATTAGCGCTTTCATTGACTGGAGAAGAAGTTTTAGTAGTAGCTTTCGCGATCCGTCGACGGGCACTGCGCTGGCGCTGTGAGCCAAGCCGGCGAGTAGCTTCGTTATCTTTTTCCTGTCGCAGTGATAACTTTCGTCGCTTTGCCTTTGACGAAATAGCAGACAGAGAGCGCTTTTTTGGGAGGCATTTTGACAGTGTGCAGGCGAGTTTTCTGTAATGACAACTTTTTGTCGCGCTTTAGCCAAAACAGCAGAGCGTTTGTGACGTCACAATAGGTGACGCAACAATGAGTAGCCATAGGATGACATCAAGAAGTACAGATGAACGCCAGCAATGCCTAGGTATAGGACACAGACTACCGAAAACGTCACCAGTTGCTATTGCAAACTGAGAAAAGGCTGCATGCTAAAGGAGAAGCAAGGAAGTGCAGCGGTTTGCGAGCGCATAAGGAACAAACTTTTTGTGACGTCACGATTTTCAAAAAAAAACAACAACACAAAGCAAAGTACACGGTACTGGCCACCGCGAACACCAGTTGCTTTACGAAAGTAGAGAAGGTTATGTGCTAAATAAGGACCGGAAAGGAATAGCAGTTTGCGAGCAATTACGAAACAAAAATTCAAAATGGCTGCGCCCATGAGCCTACTTTCCTTTATATATTACAAGCTCCAATGCCCGGCTTCGCCCGGGGGACAACACATGCCAGGTGCTTCTCCTTTCCACTTCATAGCGCCGCAGTTGGCACACACATTTGTCATAGAGCCAATACAACACTTAAGTGGAGAAGAGACAGGTCGCCTTTATAGGTAGAAATTATAGCATTAATGACAGACAGACAGACAGACAGACAGACAGACAGACAGACAGACAGACAGACAGACAGACAGTTGTGATGTCTTCCTCTACCCATATTGTCTACTCCTCTGTATCAACATTGTCATCATGGATTGCACGCATCTTTACCTCGCGTCTGCCGTGGCCGAGAAGGGTCATGCAAGGTCGGTTTTTTGCAAAGTCGGTTTTTTGCAAACTCGGTTTTTTGCAAACTCGGTTTTTTGCAAAGTCGGTTTTTTGCAAACTCGGTTTTTTGCAAACTCGGTTTTTTGCAAACTCGGTTTTTTGCAAGGTCGGGTTTTTGCAAGGTCGGTTTTTTGCAAGGTCGGGTTTTGCAGTGACAAGCTACTGCCGTGATACTGTGGCTGTTTGTATTTACGTTGCTAGTCTGAAAAGAACTGCTCTAGCTGTTGTAGGGTGCCAATACGGTTTCGCCCACGCATTTCTCACGCCTACTCCCCGCAATGTTTTCTTTCTGACGACACTCACGCAGTGATTGTTCAAAGAGAACGGTCTGAGACGTGAAAATGGCTCGCTAGATTTGATACTTTTATGGAGATGTAGTATCTTGCTGAGTTTCGTGGCTGTTTACGAGCAATTTGTGTAGAACTCTGCAAGAACATTTCGTGTAACACGCACGTTTCCTGGCAACCATTTGCCACCCAAGTCTGATATCCAACACCTGGCTGCTCTGTAATTCAATCTAGCTAAGTCAGCCAACACCGTCAACACACAGTCACTGCACATGTTTCTGCACAGTCGACCTGGCAAGTGCGTTATTTGCGTAGGCGAGGTCAAAATTTATTTTCTAATATCCGGGGATTATGCGCTTGCTGCAGCGAAGACGCCTGATCGTTTTAGCAAAAACGAGGACCGTTACAACCAGCAACGTGTGCTGAAACTATGGATATTGTTAAATATCTATCATTTCTACGAGTTTGACTGGAATCAGCTGCGTTTCAGATGGGAAGGAGCGCGAACACCTCCGGGGGGGGTAGGTGACTTCTTTGTCTGTGCACTTTTGTTTCTTGGGCTATTTCTGTTTGAAATCGCATGTAACAAGTAGAGACACGAATTAACGTTACTGGTGATTTTATGATGTTGTGTGCACTGGCGTTTTTCACCAATTCAGGTGTAGCAAAGCGCCCCACCTAGCGACCGTGGTCACGCACGGAGAAGTGTGTAGAGACCACATTTCTGCGCCTGAGAAGTAGTTGGCGGGCTTCTCGATTTGCAATCGATTAGAGCTGATTATCTTGTGTCTGTTCAGCGACTTTCTTGATCTGGGTCGCGTTTCTAGTTGTGTAGTTGTATTTACCAATAGTTCTTGGATTTTATTTACTGCAACAGCCAGAGGTAGGTGACAACTATGCCTACTCTTTTTGCCGTTTTCTAACTTTGACAATAAAATTTGTATTGCAAGAATAGTCCTAGGTTTTCCAGTGTTTTTCAACACTAAAATGAGCAGGTGGAAGAGAGGAGAGGGTGTTCACCCAGGGAGGAATTGTGTGTCATGTAGTGTTTGTGGAGGCAGATTTCGTCATCCAGACAACTGGAATGAAGAATTCAAGGAGTGGATCATGACGTCATCTCAGCTTGATATGCAGTCTTGCTTGTTTCCAAAGTGTAGTAGATAGTTGAGAAGGAAGTGGGAAATTTTTTGCATATGTGTGCAAATGGATGCAGATGTGCCAAGAGAATTTGAGGAAGAAGAGCCCTCATCATCTGATTCTTTGTCGCCAAGTATCTATTGACTGTTGTGGCTTTCATGCTATCATTGTACTCGTGTGTTCATCATTTGTGCGACCAGAAGAAAGTCCATTTACTTCTTCAAAAATCCAAATTTATCAGAGAGAGTCATTTCCTAGAGGCTGTTGAAATAAGTTTTAATTTATTTATTCTAAATAAATGTTTTGTAATGAGTTGTAGACTATCTTAACAACAACAGCAATAATAATAATGAGAAATTATAATAATAAATAATGTATATGCACACAAACAAGTTCTGTGTACTATGTCTTCATGAGATGTTGTGTCATTTCAAGGTTACTGAGATGTCACAGAGCTCATTTGACAGCAAAGACCTGGAAAGATCTACTCCAACTAACGTGAAATCACTTGATAGAATTGAGACACGGAGTACTTCAAATTATTGTCTTTGCTTGGTTCATAAGCTTGCGTGTGCAATGTTTGTGTTATGGAGTTTTATGAATGTTAGAGCGGTGACCATACACTGAACAGAATCTAGGTGTAGTTGACAACTACATCACACTATAGTTCTTACAAGTTAGAGAAAACAAAGAAAAAACATTTCTGGTGCACTGAAAGTACGTTTGATGTGACTAATTTCCGAAGGAACGAAACGTCTTGCATTAGCTGTGTCATACCTCCAAACTGCCCGTAGTCGTTCGCGAAAAAGATCTGTGCAAAACCGTCTGTTGAGGGGTTCGAATTCGACAATACCGTTGCAGTACAGGCGAATAATGTCCCCACCATCTTGGAAAGTGCCGTAGTGTGTGTCACGCTCGTTCTCTTGAAGTAGTCGATTCTTTCAGAATGTCCATCCCACGCAACGACTAGACACGCGAATTGGAAGAGAGCTTCTACGTCGATGCGATAATCCAAAAAAGATGTCTGTGTGGCTCTAGAGTACCCGTACACTGCAGTCTCGGATATCGAGTATCTGACTGTCCGAGGACGTACATATGATTATTTATTGATTACTTTCTTCCTCGAGTGCCCAACCATCCACGTGTACTCTGTTGCGGGGGCGCGGATGCCCTCGCTAGAAAATCTAGAGAGCGCCGTAGCGCACTTGGCGGATCGACTGTACTGTACATGTTTCAGTTTTTAATTTCTTCTAGAGAATAGAAGGTCTTTGGTCCCACTTGCGAGCACAGATGAGTGACCAGTGGATTTCAAAATTTCAAGAGCTAATGAATGGTGGATGGATATGTCCCAACGATGAACTGAAAATGTGCACTATTATTCCGTTTTGGTTACAGCGTTCTAAATGCGTTTATGTACAGGTGTTGTTTATGGTATGCATTCTCTGGCGTTCTAGAAGCAGAACTGGACGCATTTCGTCAGTGGTGGAACACCCACAGAATGAGGAAGACGAAAACTGGTCAATGTCCCGGCGGCATTCCAGAGGATATCTTTGCTTTGCCTCAGCTAACTGGTGCGCGCATGATGAATTGTTTGTAATTGCTAATGGACATATATATATATATATATATATATATATATATATATATATATATAAAGCATGTACCTGTTATAATTGTGCGCGCGCGCGCGCGCGCGCGCGTGTGTGTGTGTGTGTGTGTGTGTGTGTGTGTGTGTGTGTGTGTGTGTGTGTGTGTGTGTGTGTGTGTGTGTGTGTGTGTGTGTCATTAGTTTAGACCGTCTTTGTGGCCAGAGGCTACAAGACGGAGGGTATCATCATCAACGATGCCCTACTTGTGTGCGTGTGTGTTGTAATTACAGGAATGCAGGACTACTTGTGCCCTATTGATTCTGAGGTGTTTGGCGAGGCTTATGAGCAACTGGCCTCTGTTGAGCCTAGCTTCTATAGCCAAAAGTTTGAAGACGCCGCTCAGAGTTGTCTTAGTGTGATGGGAATCAGAGCTGCAGACATAGCTTCAGAAAACTGTGTGATGGTTTATAAATTTTTAATAGCGTTTATTGAATATATGCACATTAATTAGTTCTGGCAACAAAGTATAGCAATTCTCTTTTTTTGTCAATTGTGGGCGTGGTCAGAAAGTTGTTTAACTAAGAAGGGGAGCCAAGCTGCATCCTATGCAAGAATAAATGACACAAGCACACACGCGAACGCACATGTAATGTGTATGTACCGTAAGTGTAGTCACAATCACTGAATGCAAGATCGAACAACGAGATCACACCGCTTCTGATTTTGAAAGATGACTTTGGCATACTAATTAATACGCACAAATCAACGTCGTACGCAGAGATTGTCAGTGTAAAGAGAATCAAAAAGCCTTTACAATATTGAAACTGGTAGATTCATACATAAATTCTTACATAGTATGACACTGCGTCTAGAGACATAGAGACTAAGGGTGCGTTTGAATACTAGTTCTAGAACTGGAATTGTAGGGGGGAGTATAGCGTTCGATTGGTAGTTCTGACAGTTCTAGAACTGTCAGAACAGTTCTAGCAGTTCTGCCTAGCGAGCTGGAATTGTTGGAACTGTCACGCCCTAAATGCAAAATTCCCGGAGGTTGACGAAGTGAAATGACGGGTACAGATGCTGAGGCCGTTGTGGACCTTCTTGTTTGTTATAATGAACACTTGTGGCGACCATTGGCTTGCAGAACACCAGAAGAACGACATTTGGGACTGATTACAGTGACCTTCTTGGCGCGAGCAGCTCCAAAAAACCGAAAGCGAAAGCACTGCTGATGTTCGAACAGACTACAACAAATGGAGTCGAAACGTCATGCTACTTCGAATTGACGCTAACAGGAAGTATGAGCCTTTGCGCATGCTCAACTTGCTGACAGTTCTAAGCGTTCGATTGCTAGCAAGAGTTCCAACAGTTCTGGCAGTTCCAGTTCTAGAACTGGAACTAGTATTCGAACGCACCCTTAGTCTGCCCGAAAGGTGGCACGCGCCCCTCGCGCCCATGCCTGGATCCGCCCCTGGAAACATGTAGAAACATGCAGTGTGTTGAGGTTGTTGGCTGACTTAGCTAGATTGAATTGCAGAGCAGCCAGGTGTTGGATATCAGACTTGGGTGGCAAATGGTTGCCAGGAAACGTGCGTGTTACACGAAATGTTCTTGCAGAGCTCTACACAAATTGCTCGTAAACAGCCACGAAACTCAGCAAGAAATTACATCTCCATAAAAGTATCAAATCTAGCGAGCCATTTTCACGTCTCAGATCGTTCCCTTTGAACAATCACTGCGTGAGTGTCGTCAGAAAGAAAACATTGCGGGGAGTAGGCGTGAGAAATGCGTGGGCGAGACCGTATTGGCACCCTACAACAGCTAGAGCAGTTCTTTTCAGACTAGCAACGTAAATACAAACAGCCACAGTATCACGGCAGTAGCTTGTCACTGCAAAACCCGACCTTGCAAAAACCCGACCTTGCAAAAACCCGACCTTGCAAAAACCCGACCTTGCAAAAAACCGACTTTGCAAAAAACCGACCTTGCTTGACCCTTCTCGGCCACCGACCTTGCAAAAAACCGACCTTGCAAAAAACCGAGTTTGCAAAAAACCGACCTTGCAAAAACCGACTTTGCAAAAAACCGACTTTGCATGACCCTTCTCGGCCACCGACCTTGCAAAAAACCGACCTTGCAAAAAACCGAGTTTGCAAAAAACCGACCTTGCAAAAAACCGACTTTGCAAAAAACCGACTTTGCATGACCCTTCTCGGCCACGGCAGAGGTACCTCATGCAGGTACTGTATGGGAAACTGGAGATTCATAATTATATTTATCTGCCGCAGAGAATCTAGTTTTTGAAGGTTGTTTACCTGTGTTCTTATTAAGGCTGCATTTTTGAGCTCCACAAAACCAATTGAAGTGCCTACTCTCCCACGTACGTTTCTAAATCTAGACAACGCCTGCAGTGTCTAAAGTCTTTGGTAGAGTTACAACATGTCGTTTAGATCTTGTATGCGCTAAACACTCGCTGCAACTCACTCTATTTCTACAATTGATTGGATTGTCGATACCTAAGCACGTCTAAAATTTTTAGATATAGGGACTTCGTATGATTGCCTCTCGGGAAATCCTCTTACACGTGTAGAACACTTAGTAGACTGACTTAGTAGACTGACTTTACCACAGTCCTCCTTCCATATTAATTAAAACTTACATAATCTCTGACACAACATCTTGGATTTGCGTATATAGTCAGCGTGCACACATGCACTTACGTCGTCTTTTTCTTATGTGCGTATAGATGGTGGTTTTTCATAATGCACTCTATCACCTCTAGTAATTTTGGGTTTGCAGTTAATTAATCATTATCAAGTCTTTGAAAAGTGTCATTTTTTCTTTATTAGAGAGTCTTTATTCGACACTTGTTGTCTGCAACTAACAAATGAAGAAGAAGACAAGAGAAACTTAATTACGGAGTGACTCCTGGCTTTCTCCATGTAAATCATTAATTACAGACTAAGTCTCTTTCTAGCCACATGCAGTATCCAACAGGGTGAGGTTTGTCTATTATATTTTCACTATACGCTTGCATTAATAAATATTAAATTAAAAATTAGTTGCTTGCAATTTTAATATTCTATAGGTTAGAAAAATTTGACTAATCGGTACAATTTAAAGTTATTTGTGGACTCAAACAGCACACTCAATCTTTGATCAGTTTTCCTTTTCAATGCAATGAAATATGAGCGTGGATGAAAGTGGCCAGACTATACATACTGTACAATAATTTTCGTCTTCCATGCAATTGGTAATTGACTAATAAAAGTGAACTATCCGCGTGGTGTCATTATGCCGCATATCAGATGTTTTCTTATTAACTGAACTCTCAATTTACATTTACTATGGACTGTAGATAGTTGCTTGGAGTCTTTCCAAATCGAATAGGCGTCAACTTCCCAGTGCAGGCTAGACGTTGATCTCGTTGACTATAGATGCCCGCAGCCGTAAGCGTGCCTCCATGCAACAGGCTTCCCTTGTCGCTAGCCTCGCAAGCCAGGCTCTTCCGCGCAGTCGCTAACCGCACGTGAATCACACGAGGAGGAGGAGCTTTTACCGGAATTGCTCCAGCGCGAGAAGAGCCTGGTCGCTTTCGAGAACGTCATAGTGACGTGGGACCCCCGATCCGGTTTCATAGCTTGATAAAGCTAATTCGATTTCCTAAAGAGCTCGTTTATGTAATTGCGCTGATACATGAAGCAGAGAGGTAGCCCTCCGCGGAGAGCACGTGAACACGAAATCCAGTGAAGCCGTTGATGGACGAAGTGCTGGTGAATAATGAGCGTAGGAATGGCCTACATGGGACTGGTCCGCTGAACCTACACTCTCCAGCAACGTTTCGTTCTACTGAACTCATCTGCAGGTTTGCTCGAATTGAAACAGACGTAGAACTATTCACCACTCCTGCGCGTCTACTCTGACATCTATAGCCTGTGGGGAAAATGGTGTGAGAACTGCCGGCCCAGTTTCACTCAACGGTTCATGAAAACAGTGGACTAGAGCTTGTTGACCTCTCCACATCATGATCAGATTGGCGTGTATTGCTAACGCAGTCTATGTGACGGTACTTTCCACTCAGCAAGCAGCACTTTTGTACGATATTGACTCTCCTCACGGTGAACTGGAAACATCTAGGCATGGGAAAACAGCAGTGCAGTGGACCTACCATGTTCAGGAAGTGTAGAGTTGACTTGTAGTTGCATGTGTACTACGTACGACTTGTTTCAATGCACGGTTTCTGACTGCTACATATATACACTAACCGCGTACAATGAGTTCATTTCTCAAACTACCGTGCTGCAGATCTAGATTCGGCGGTGTGCTGTTGGCGAAACTGAATGCTGAAATGGAGTCGTGACAATGCAGAATATTACATGGCTGAGCTGTCTACATGCGAACTAGAAGCGAACGATGATGTCCACTACGTACTTCGTGCAAAACAAGCAAGTGCGTGAAGCGATGTCGCGTGTTCTCAACTTTCATACCTACATATGCTTACCTAATAGAATTAGCTTTATCAAGCTATGAAACCGGATCGGGGGTCCCACGTCACTATGACGTTCTCGAAAGCGACCAGGCTCTTCTCGCGCTGGAGCAATTCCGGTAAAAGCTCCTCCTCCTCGTGTGATTCACGTGCGGTTAGCTCAGCGACTGCGCGGAAGAGCCTGGCTTGCGAGGCTACCTTGTCGCCTCAAGGAACAGCTCATGCTTGGGCGTGACGGTTGATGAGAGCCAGGTGCAAGTGCTTACCGATTTGTTGTTAGAGGTCGGTCGCGTGGCTTTCTCGTCCGTCTCTTACGAATAAGTTAGTTGCATTACATTGCATGCGTGCCAGAGGCGTGGCTGGGCGTGGCTAAGCTAGACACAACTCTCGTCTTTCAATAGAATTGAATATTGAAGTCACTGGCGACCGTCTGCGCGGCGTCGTTATGCTGTTTATGAGATATGGCTCACGCTAGCAACTTTCTATTTACATTTAGTGTACGAAGAAAGAAAATTGCATCAGAGGCTATATTCTAATATTCATAATTTACGAAAATTGGACGGATGGAAAGATTGAATCTATTTGCAAAGTAAACGAATATTGAAATAACAATTGATCTTCAATCAATTTCTATTTTCAATGTAATGGAATATTGTAAGAGCAAGCAACGACAGTCAATTTTTAATTTGACATTTCATTTTCAATTTGTCTCAAAAATTAAAAATGAAATGGACGAATTGGCCACGCAAATTCAAAATTTAAAATTTAATATTTAAATTATAATAAATATTGAATTTAACATTTAAAATTGAACTAACGTCCATTGCATTGAAAAAGGAAATTGGTTAAAAACTAAGGGTGTTTTCAGTATTCATTTTAATCCGCAAATAATTATAGTCCGCCGATCAATCAAATTTTAATTTTCTAGTATTTTATAGAATTGACTAGTGAAATTGCAAGCAACTTCTAGGCTATTTTCAATTTCTAATTCAATATTCAATTGTTGCCGGAAATTGAGAATGGATGGACGAAATGGTCACGCACCGTCACGCACCCCCGCTGCATACTGCCGACGACGAAGAAGTAACAAGAGCACAGTTTGAAGGATGTAATGCTGCTAGAAACAGGGCGTCAACAACAAGAATCTCGCGCGTGCAAGATGACCGATGACCGATGACGTCATTTTCGTCGCTATCGCAGTGCTAGAGTACCTGTTATGTCGTCTGTCATGCGGAGTATTCTAACTCTGTTGTCAGACGCCATGTCTAGAGATTCCTGCTCAAACTAATGGATCACGATAACGTGCTAGGTTGACAAACCAGGTAATCAAACCCAGTTCAGTCTGAACACAGGTTTGTACTGTACGCTACCTCGTATCACGCAAATCAAAACATAACACACCATGTTTTGGAAACCATAGTGTGAACACACCTACTTTAGTGCTAACCAAGAATATGACACCAAAATACTCTCAGGAGGTCTGCAACACGGTAGTTATCTATAATTAAGTTTGCTAACCAAGGTCGCTACCCCTAGTGTGAAAACGTCATAATCTACCACATTGGCGTAGCCCAGCTGGTTGGCATCAAAGTAAGGACCAGCCCATCTTATTATCTATCTGACAAATGGATGCTTTCTTCGGTCAGGTGCGTTTGTTTCTGCGTAGACTTGACCAGTGGCTGACAACTGCTGATGAACCAGAGGCAATGGTGCAAGGGGATGCTGATGATCTTCTTCTCCTTGGTGAAACCATTCATCGTCATCTTGTTGGAATGGTGGAAGGCGGAGAGAATGGACTGACTCCATTAGGCCGATATATTGGAAGCCTCGTAGAAGCGTTTTTCGCGATAGCCAGTTCGTTTGGACACACAGTGGATATGCGAGCGTTCACAGCTGGTGCCATTGCAACAGGGAGCAGGGGTAGACCACGACTGGACATCGGGCAGGAACAGCTGATATTTCTAGTTGATCATGGCTTTTCTGTTTCATCGATAGCTGAGCTACTTGGAGTGTGCAGGAGTACTGTCAACAGACGAATGCGTGAATGGGATCTATCGGTAGCTCGAAGGTACGCAGATATAAACGATGCTGAGCTGGACAGAACCGTGCTAGAGATCAAACGGGGATTTCCGGACGCTGGATACAGTATGATGGATGGCCTGCTGCGATCAAGAGGTATTATCATCCAGCGACATAGGATACGCCTGTCGGTAGCTAGAGTTGACCCGTTTGGAGTTGCTGAACGATGGGCTACTTCAATTCCTAGGAGAGTTTACCGTGTCAGTGGACCTAATGCGTTGTGGCATGTAGACGGAAACCACAAGCTGATACGGTACGTATGTAAGGTGCATTCACACGACGTTTCTAGCTAGGTTAACTCCAGACGCCATTTAGCACTGCACAGTGTTCACACAGCACAGAAATGACCCACTAACTAATCTAGATACTAATTATGTATATCTTGTCATTGTTGTCCTGTCAATGTCTGCAAGGTTTGGAGGGTTTCGTCCTCTCACTAGGGACATGATCTTTACAAGCAACATCTGGTTGTACATTCTGCACAGCAACACTAGGAGAGTCGTAAAAAGGACCTCTCGTTGCCGACGCGCTTTTCTTCGCCTCCTCCTTTTCCACTGAAGACGCGCCCGTGTAGCTTTGAAGCGTTTGTAGCACATTCTAGAAAACGCGCCATTCTTCGCTATGCTAGAAGACGGAGTGACCTAGGTGTAGGCGGAGCGACCGAGTTCTAACCTAACTTGCAAGTGGGTCAGCGATAACCTAGGTTAGCTGAAGCCATTAATTAGGATAACTTTGTTAACCTACTACATGTTCCCTAGGGTAGTGTTTACTCAGCTTGCTTAAATATGTTAGCCTAAGGTCAGTGTGAAAGCACCCAAAGTCATTTTCGAAAGTCTTTTCTACTGAACAGAACAACACCTGTTTGCCTGTCTTTGTCCGTCTGTCTGTCTGTCTGTTTGTCCTTCTGTCTGTCTGTCTGTTCGTCCTTCTGTCTGTCTGTCTGTCTGTCTGTCTGTCTGTCTGTCTGTTTGTCTCTCTGTCTGTCTCTTGTCTCTCTACGTGTTCTTGTGATTGTCAGTTTGTTTTTATGCTGTCTTTTGGTTTGTCCTTCACTCTGTTTGTATGCATATTTTTGGTTTTCCGAATCACTAGTAAAACGGTAGAAAACTGATACAATATGATTATGAATATAATATAAATATAATACCATAAAATATAATACCATAAAATATAATACCATAAAATATAATACCATATAATAAAATAGATGAATTATGAATCTTGCCTATGTGCATCAATTTAATTAAGTATAATCAGAGATGCATGTGAGTTTCAATTCTACACTTAGTGAACTATTCTGTATTTATGTGTATATCTTGATGTTGGGTTTTTGCAGATGGCATTTTGTCATCCACGGTGGAGTAGATGGATATAGTCGAATACCCGTGTTTTGTAAATGCTCTACTAACAACCGTGCGACAACAGTGTTGGAGTCATTTCTAGAAGCTGTTCGACAGTTTGGGTTGCCATCAAGGGTAAGGTCAGACAAAGGAATGGAAAATGTAGAAATATCAAGGTTTATGTTAGAACACAGAGGACCAGGACGAGGCAGTATGATAACAGGACGGAGCGTGCATAACCAACGGATTGAGCGTTTCTGGAGAGACCTTTTCCAAGGATGTACCTTTCTTTTCTACTTTCTGTTCCGGAACTTAGAAGAGTGTTTTCTCCTTGATGTAACAAATGGCAAAGATTTATTTTGCTTACAGTACGTGTACCTGCCCAGAATAAACCACGCTATTAAACAATTTTGTGATGGCTACAAATATCATCGACTTCGGACTGCTAGAAACAGTACACCTATTCAGCTATGGATAACAGGAATGCTGCAAGGGGCAGAACTTCGAAATATGGAAGACCTGGACATTGTTAGTGATGCTATTGTTCTTCCTAGTGATTACTAACTAGTAAATGAAGCTGTGTTTACACCGTCGCTTCACAGCTACGAGCGTATATATTTGCATCTAGGTGCTTGTTGTGTGTGTGTGTGTGTGTGTGTGTGTGTGTGTGTGTGTGTGTGTGTGTCACGTTTGTATTTATTGTGAATATTAATGTAAATTTTATTAATTTTGTAAATGTCTATTTATTGTCATTATCATTATTTATTCATTAGCTTGTTGCTAGAATGTATAATTCTTTAAAAACACAGGGATGCGTCGACGTGATTAAAGATAATTAACTAAATATTATCAATGTCCCACACTACACTTTGAATTCAGCACAAGTGACAGAAGTGACGTTGTGTGTTTGTGTGTGTGTGTGTGTGTGTGTGTGTGTGTATTTATTGTAAATATCAATGTATATTTATTAAATTTTGTTAAATTATTGTCATTATTATTAATTAATCATATTAATTATTAGCTTAATTGATGCTAGAATGTAAACGGCAATTCTTTG
>NC_085087.1:15000-87500 GCF_963422355.1 Corticium candelabrum | reverse complement strand
TCGCGTCCCAAAACGACTGCTGATTGGCTGACAAACTCCCCCGTGACACACGCTTACAAACAAACATAGATAGATAGGTACAGACATACCGACAGACAGACCGGAAGTCAATTCAACCCGTTTAGAGTGAGCTTCTCGCGAAGCTGTCCACCACTCATTGTGGTGTCCTTCTGTACACTCGTAGCTTGACTAGCACAACTCTGCCGGAACCCCCAACTTGCTCAAACTCAATTTCTACGCGTTCTCCCTGGCACGCAGGTCTTTGTACATCTTGCAGTTGATCATCCACAAGCAAGAACAGCTCCATTCACAATCTATAGACCGACCAACGTCGAGTACAGCGCCGAAATCAATAATCATTGCTCACGGAAGCCACACGCGCATTTATAGTTGGCTGTGATTGGTCGAGATCAAGGTGCTACTTCCAACGCGACGTGAACAGCTTCCGGTTCGACGCTCAAATAGAACTTGGTTCTTACAAACAAACATAGATAGAAACATAGATAGCGACATACCGACAGACAGACCGGAAGTCAATTCAGCCCGTTTAGAGTGAGCTTCTCGCGAAGCAGTCCACCACTCATTGTGGTGTCCTTCTTTACGCTCGTAGCTTAATTAAAGAATACAGTTTTCTATAAATTTGGTAGCGCGCGCTACATTTTTGACTTGTTTATATCAACGCTCACGTACATGTGTCGCACTTAGTCTAGCGCAGCCAGCTTCTCCCCCTTTTAACTTCCGTTGGCATCGGAAGTCAAAAAGGAGGAGAACTGGCTGCGCGAGACTAGCACTCGGGAGCCCATAGATGCGCCTTAATATCAACTCGCACCTATGGGCGTCCCCAATAAGACCACACCTAGTTAACTAGGCCCAAAAAATATTTCGCTCTATGCGTCATCTCTACATAAACGCAGAAACTGACGTCAAATGCGAATGCTCTTTGGACGCAAGGAATGAAGACGCAAGACGCAAAACGCAAGACGCTGCTTAATAATAGGTACTCTAAAATTAGTAGAGTCTACAGTCGCTCGCTTCGCGCGCTCTTGGTCTGGGAGTTCGAGGCCAATGCCCGTGGGTGCAGCTATAAATAGAAGTATCAAGTATCATCGATTTACTCCGGGATCATGTGATGGCTTCTGATGATCTCTCTCTCTTATCTCTAGAAGACGAAAGCTCACGAAGACGGTCTGCCACTGCAGCAGATTTCGACGACGACAATGAGAAGTCTCTGTCAGACAGCTGGGTGAAAGTGAGCGCTGCATCTACGATTGAAGCTCAGAAGAGACAGAACAACCAATTGGTCGTAATCGCTGGGTCAAACAGTACCATGATGGATGTGTATGAGCGTTTCTGTGATGGTAGTTTGGGTTCAAGAAGTGGAAGAGCCACGTGACGAGAAGGCCGTTAGCAGTTCGTTCTGACGTAGTGAAAGAGCTTTATTCTGAACCTAAGATTGTCAAACAAGGTAGTGCAACATACTTCTTTGTAAGAAATGCAGTTGCATCTTTTTGCTAGTCTCGCGTAGCCAGACCGTTTCTAAAACCTTCCGGAGGGGAGAGAGAGGGAGAGGGAGGGAGAGAGAGGGAGAGGGAGAGGGAGGGAGAGAGAGGGAGGGAGAGGGAAAGGGAAAGGGAGAGGGAGAGGGAGAGGGGAGGGGAGAGGGGAGGGAGAGGGAGGGAGAGGGAGGGGAGAGGGGAGGGGGAGAGGAGAGGGAGAGGAGAGGGGGAGGGGGAGAGGAGAGGGGAGGGGGAGAGGAGAGGGGGAGAGGAGAGGGGGAGAGGAGAGGGGAGGGGGAGAGGAGAGGGGGAGAGGGAGAGGAGAGGGGGAGGGGGAGAGGGAGAGGAGAGGGGGAGGGGGAGAGAGAGGGGGAGGGGGAGAGAGAGGGGGAGGGGGAGAGAGAGGGGGAGGGGGAGAGAGAGGGGGAGGGGGAGAGGAGAGGGGGAGAGGAGAGGAGAGGGGGAGAGAAACGGTCTGGCGAATAAAGGCTGGTTCACAATATGCGATGGAGAGCAATTCGTTTCGTTTGGTCAAACCAAAGGCACCACTTGAGACCTACAATGGATTGATTGCATGAGGGAGTGTTGATGGACGGATAGAATTGATTCTATTTTGTTTCCTCAGTCAGAAGAGACTGCAACAGGAAATGATTAGGTACTGTTACTCAATCAGCGAAGCGTGAAACAAGGATGTTGTAACCATGCAGCATGGGAATGGTAATTATTGGAATGGAACGGAACGTACACGTATTGTGAACACGACAGTGAGCTGTCCATCACGGTCCATCTCTATCACATACTGAGAACCAGCCTTAACTGTACAACGACTCGTGCCACTTTGGCAGTTACGGAACGTTGTCTCTTTGTTCTGGTGGGCTGTCGGCCATGTGCTCATCACTTGCGCAACGCAAGAGTGCAATTGGTGCCGTGCAACGTGCTAAGTCTTCACAGACATTCTACTCATCTGTCAGGTGACTCATTTTCAAATGATCTTACACAGTCGATCTTCTCCTCGCTAGATGGGACAATTCTTCAGGACACTGGACATTAATGTAGCAAGGTTTTTGGTTAGTGAGCCCGTCTAGTGACTTTGTGTTAACAGCTGCAGTAGACCACCGTGGAATTCAAACAAATGACAACAGACGAAGACTGCAAGCTCAAAATTGTCTCCAGAACAGACTCACCTAACCAGAAACATTGCTACAGCAGTGTCCACTGTCCTGAAGAAGATTGAGCGGTGAAATCGTTTGAAAATGTGTCAGCTGGCGGATGAGTAGAATGTCTGTGAAAACTTAGCAGGTTGCACGGTACCAATTGTACTGTTGCATTGTGCTAGTGACGAGAAAAAGGCCAACAACCCACTAGAACGAGGTGTCAGCGTTTTGTAACTGCCAACGTCAACATGACATAATGCCATTTGTGTATCGTTAACTAAATCAAATTTTGTCCACTAAGATTTCGATGAGTGCATGGGCGAGGCTTTACACAAGTCGTTTTACAGTTATTTGCCAGACTGTTTCTCTTCCCCCAGAAGTATTTAGAAATGGTCTGGCTACACGACTATCTTTAAACTAAGACAAAAATTACAGAAAATACGTAATACTAAAATTTTAGTTTGCTGATCTTTTGTACACACAGACACACACTATAAACTAAACATTACGATCTGCTAAATACTGGTCACCCTCCCTAGCTAACAGTTGGTTTTTGTGCACGGCTACTCAGAAGAATTCTTGGTCTGCGCTAGCAATCTCCTAGAGCGGTCAGGAACTCACAGGAGCACCCGAAGTCTCATCTGAACCCCAGTGGCTGAGGTCATGTCATATCTGATGACTCCTTAGTTCCCCAGTCAAAGACTAGGTACTCATTATATTCCTGAGTCAAGAGAGGTAATTGTATGTGAGTTTCTTGCCCAAGGAAATTATGACATAGCTTGCCATCACTGTGACTTGAACTTGTAACTATGCAAGGTCCCGGATATACACACTCTGTTGGATAACTTTAACCAACTGAGCTATAGCACCACACACGCACACGTGCACGCACGCACGCACACACACACACACACACACACACACACACACACACACACACACGCACACACACACACCAGTGCTCGAAATACTATAAATCCACAAATTTTCGTATGCATCTATTTTCGTACATTATTCCAGAAGACCTTTCATATGCATCTTATTTTCATACGGGCTCTAACGGACAATTTTAGTGCACACTAGTAGACAGTAACTGTTTCATTCTGTACATGCGTCAGTGTACGTGATTCATGGGTTCTAAGCTAATGAAAAGTGGTATCCATGCTTGACAAACGACAAAAGATCAAAAAGAACTACTACCACTACCAAGATTGCGAGCCGCATCCGGGATCCAACAAGAGGACACCGCAGCTAGTTGTGTAGAGAAAGCGCTGGATTGAGATCACTTGGCAGCCAAGCGCAGAAAGAGTGGACAATATCACGTCTCTGTCTCCAAGACTAGGCTGACCATTGCCCAAGTCACTGAAGAATGTGGACCTTTACGAGGTCACGCGCTTGAGCTCGTTTACAAAAATTGTTGAATGACAGAATCACAAAAGTCAACAGTTTAATCAGTCCGCAATGCATATCAAAAATAGTTACTAGTATCGGACCGATGGCCTGAAGAAATGGTACAACTAAAACTTTAGCAGAAAAGGTTGCGGCAGGTAGACTCTTTCTTCTTGGATCGGCATTGGACGAAAATAGTGATGACTTATATTACTTGTATGCCTCGCAAGACAGCAGCTGCGTCATCAACCGAAGCATAGTGTTGGGGTGTGTATTAGGACTAATTCGAAAGAAAAAACCGTCCCTGCTGCAAGAACATCAACTGTCTGTTCAGTGCTCGAAATAGCGGTCGGACGTCGGACATTTCCGAACACTTTTGTTGTTTGTTCGATCACGAAGAAGAACGTTTGGACAAGATGTCAAACTTTAGAAACGCAACTGTAGACCTGCTGTAAAGGAGCTCTAATGTCTTGCTCTCAAGGCTTGATTTATTATTTTCCACTACAGCTAGCTGCACAATGAGCGTCTATTCGTTTTGCTGCATGTTTCCGATGTCTATTACGCAGTGATCACCGCTCTTCATTTGATAATTGAATTATAATTACTAGGCCACAGGTGCAGCCAACTGTAATTGACATGTTTCATCTCTACATCAAAAGGTTCGTTGTAAGATTAGTGTTTCTCGTATATGGGTTAGTCAGAAGAGGTACACATGAGTTAGTATACTCCAACCGGTCTTGTAAAATGGATTCCTGAGTCACGTGATGTAATGATATGCACAGCGTCCTCCAGCTATGTCGTAACTTGTCTGCTGTGAACTTCAATCTTCTGTCGCTTTTCAATTTTATAGTATGTACAGTATCCTAGAGATTTACAGAGGCTACTCTCTGTTCGCGCCGACTTTGCTCCCGAAAGTCAGTAATGATGCAGCTGTAATTGTTTACTACACGCAGATGTTAAGTGATATCCCAAAACTGTCCATTAGAGGTCATATTACAATAGAATGAGGTTATGTAAATGTAAAGGAACTTGAAGGCTATCAAGACGAAACAGAACGGGAAGAAGAGTCAGGAATACCAACCAACAGCCTGCGAAACAATGAGGACTGTGAGTTGATGTCACAGCGGTAGACCGTTTAGTTACCTTGCTAATCGCTACTTCCTTTAGATACTAGTAGCTGTAAAGTCATACCTTCTTTTAATTCATGAGCTAGGAACCCTAACAACTCTTGAAATGCATCAAACAGCTAAAAAATTTGCCAAGATCATGCCAAAGATCATGCCAAAGTGAAATGCATGATCTGGCAATGAAACTACTACGAAAAGCATGGTGCAACATTTGTTGCGTATGCTCCAAAGCTGAAAAGTATAGCGTTACTGCCAAAGATGGATGCTGGTACCAGGCACAAAATGCGTTCTAAATTTGATATTGCGTACTTTCTTGGCAAGGAAAATCTAGCGTTTCCGAAGTTCGAGTCATTGTGCAAGTTGGAAAAGAGGCACGGTGTTATGCTAGGTGATATGTACATCAATACTCATGGATGTGCCATGTTTATAAAGTTTATTGCTTACAAACTACGACAACGGCTTGTGTCTGCTATTAACAAAGCTCATTTCTTTAGTCTGCAAGTGGATGGATCAACAGATGCTGCAAATATAGAAGTTGAACTGTTCATGGCAATCTGTTTGGATCCGTATACTGATGATGGCAGAGTGCACGTTCGAAAACTGCTTCTTTTCCCTTGTAGTGGGACTGGTGAAGGTTTGTATCAATGTTTCTGCGATGCTGTGAAGTTTGTCGGGTTGACAACTGGAAACAAAACTTATCGGTCCTGGTTGTGATGGTGGTACTGCCAATATAATATGTCTACTAGTCGTGGTTTACATAGATTTCTAAAAGATGTTCCATGGGTAATGGTATCTTGGTGCTTAGGACATCGTTTAGAACTTTATATTAGAGATGCATTTGAATCGACGTTCTTCACAACCACCAATGAATTTCTGCTTCAAGTCTACTTTATGTATGAAAAATCTTTTTAAAAATGTCGAGAGTTAAAGCAGGTGATAGAAGAGCTTAAGGTTTGTCTTGAAGATTCTGACTTGCCTAGGGCTGGTGGGCTTCGCCTACTTCGTGCTTGTGGCACGCATTTTGTATTGCACAAAATTGCTGCCTTAGCCCGTCTCATTGACAGGTTTGGAGTATACATTAGCCATCTGACTACGCTGAGTCAAACATTACCACGCTCAGGTGAGCATCAGACTCTTCATGGTTATATACTAAAGTGGACAAAGTCAAATTGTGTTGGGTTGTGCAGTGTTTCACAACATTCTTAAACCAGTTGCTGTCTTGTCAAAAACTTCGCATGAAGAAGACTTGTGCACTGTTCGTGCCATTGATTCTATCATGAAGACAAAATCTAGACTTGACAAGCTACGAGTTACTGCATTCCAAGAGTTACCTTCTGTAAAAAAGGTAATCGGAAGAATAAAAAACGATAGTAACAATTCTTTTCTTTTGCTGTATCAGGTCGTACACTTGAAAGACTACAAACCATCGCTAGAGTACTTGGAAACCCACTAATTTTCTTGGATTGCTCATGTAGCTGTTGACTGTTTATGGATATCATAAGGCATGGTGACACTGATCTTTTGCACTCATCGTGTTAAATTTGGCTGCCTTTTTATTAACGTGCGTTATACCAAACAAATTAAAATCAGGTTTTGATGCTCCTGAGTAAGTTAGTTATGATGGAAATATGTTTGAATCAATTCTAGCTGTGAAGTCTAATCAATTTAAAATTTTAGTCTTGTGTAGCCAGTCCCTCCCACTTTTGATATCAAAAGGGGAGGGGATGGCTACGTGAGACTAGGGGTGCATTTCTTTTGCCTCTTCTGCTCTTCTGGAATAGAGGTGTCAGAAGAGAACAGAAGAGGTCGATCATGCGCAGTCTGATCAGAAGAGCCAAGCCAAAGAAATGACCAGAAGAGGACCTAGAAGAGCTGAGCATGCGCATTAATAGTTTAGCACGTCCAGACGTACTCTAGTTGTGAAATTAATTAGCAAAATAAGGTTTTCCTTAAGAAATTGGATCTCTACTTGAAGAGGCGACTTCTACAACCGTTGTCTCCGTTTCTGGTGCCTTAAAGGGGGTCCTTGGAGAACACCCACTAGCAGCAGCTGTAGTTGTGGGACTTGATATTACTGGAAGACCACTTGGTTTCCAAAGCAGTGGAAGCGAAGGACGCTCATACGGCTCCATCGATACGCGTGTTTTTAATGCGAATGTCTCACAAGTCACAAAAGAAACGACCAGAAGAGGTCGCATGACTCTTCTGGCCTCTTCCAGAAGAGCAGAAGGGGCAAAAGAAATGCACTTATGTCCAGACAACGTTGAAACCTTAATTTGAGCACTGCTGTTGATGCCATTCTAGATGTCTGTCAGAGTCCTTACAGAAACAGTTGAGTTGAGTGACATCATAATGTTGCAAACTGGACATGCTGTACGTAGAGAGTTTTATTTTGGTTATTTGTTGTTGTAAAACCAGTGTATTGTTCAGTTGGATCTTGTGTTGTGGTACTGTACATCATCAACATTGATAAAGTGGCAATGTGTTATACTAACAGTTTGTCATCCAAGAAAAGTTTTGGTATGCATTTTAATTTAGTACATTTAGGAGTTGTATGAACAATACGAAAATAAAATGGATATGAAAATTTGTGGATTTACAGTAACGGTCGGACATTTGACATTGTTCGACCATTTTTGCCACTTGACCGATCAACTCTGATTGTGTTTGGACATGTTGTCCGAACAAGCTCTTTTAAATAGGAATGGTTTAAAGCAACACTGTCAAGATGTTGGCCTCGGATACCTAGCGTCTAACGCCCCCAAACTTGAATTTAGGTAGACAGTTTTCAAGTTCTCCAAAACGTGGAATTGTTGGCAAGTGCGATTTCACCCATAGTTATATTGCGTTATCTGCCATGTTTTGGCGTTAGATCGACTTTTGTCGTGCTTTGAGTGCCTAACTGCCGATATCGTCGTACTTGACTAGGTCATTACGCATCGATTTGATACGTTGTGTATACATTTGCAAATATAGAGCAGGCATAGCGTTTGTTTTCGACTTCGAATGGTTTCTTTCTATGGTGAAAACGGGCCCTTTACAAGTCGTACGTGATGGACAAAAGTCCCGGACGTTGTCACCGATATGACATTGATATCTCAGAAGAGAAGCTACGGAGGTGCACGTCAAGGGGCAGAATGTCGCCACAAGTGCACAGCAAGTGTTATGAAGACCATTCTAGTATGCGTAGTACCTAGTATGCGTTCTATTGTCATGAAACGCCATTATGCTGTCTTAGGAGTCCTGATGTAGGTTTGCGCAAAGTGTGACACGCCTAGAGCGCACAAGCCTAGAGCGCACAAGCCTAGAGCGCACAAGCCTAGAGCGCACAAGCCTAGAGCGCACAAGCCTAGAGCGCACAAGCCTAGAGCGCACAAGCCTAGAGCGCACAAGCCTAGAGCGCACAAGCCTAGAGCGCACAAGCCTAGAGCGCACAAGCCTAGAGCGCACAAGCCTAGAGCGCACAAGCCTAGAGTGCACAAGCCTAGAGCGCACAAGCCTAGAGCGCACAAGCATGCTCATAAATCTTGACAGTGTTGCTTTAAAATGGTTGTCCTTTTGTTATTCAAGCGTCTTGTGTAGATAGAGAGGAAAAGGAGTGAGTGATTTAGTAGCACTTATTTCTTTTTCCTTTGCGTGCATGGGCTTAGTCTGTTGTCTGTTTCGCCTCTTGTTTGGTTTATTGCCCATTAAGTGTAGCCACCTGCTGTGATAAGGCTACTTTGTAATCATATAATAATTGGTAGGCTTGCTGTGTAGCTAAAAGGCACTACATGCACAGGTGTGAAAACAAGTGCAAGCAGAATCACTAAGCCTGTACAGTAAAACTACTTCACACTCGTGTAGAATCTCATACTTTGTAGTACCTATAGCTGATCTAGCAGCTAATTCTCTTTGTCCTACCACTTACTTCCTTAATTGGCTAACCAGAAAATGGTCAAACTACCATATTTCCATGCATTTAGCTGCACACCTGTATAAGGGGGATTACCACAAACTTACTTGTCGGACTCTGGTAACGATACCTGCATGCCGGTATAGCGCGAGGGAGCAACCACACATTTATGGTAATTATGCTGCACACATTCCATAATTCGATTCGTTGACCTAGAGAATGCAATTCTCCCCCTACCCCGAAGCCCAGGTAGCAAAGAGAAAGTTAAACAGCCAGAAGGTATCAAGAATGAATCTTCACAGTGTGGCAGAAGATCATACATAGTCGAAAAAGCTAGCAGTACTATGCAAATACGACGATTGAGCTTAGTGCAAACAAAACGAAAGTCGCCAGGGATGTGGACTGTCTTGTCAGTGCGTACATGATTAGGTTTGAAGAAGCAGAAGAACGCACAGGGCTGACAGATAGGGAAGAGAGGAAGACGATGAAGAAGAGGAGGATGAAGACAGACACACACATTATAGGGTTGATTTTATACTACATCTAGATGATAAGTATACGTCTTAGTGTTTATTTATGTTAGTTCAATCAATATCTAAGAACGGATGCAGCATAGATTTATGGGTCCAGTCTATAGGGAGGTTGGTAATCACCTCTCTTTCTCGGGGCATGCCGGTACACTCCGTCGTTTAGCGCTATGCCCCCGCAAACTTGATTGCATATAATACGCAAACAAGTAAGTTAGTTGGAAGGTTGGGCTGAACTACAGGCAAAGCTGGATATCAGAGCGTAGTCACCGTACACATCAGGATACCGTATGGGAGCGATTTTGCAATCTCGTTGTTGAAGCAGAGTTCGAACCAACTTGTCATCTTTCCTCAGGTCGAAGGCACCAAATAGGTTACGTTTTACATAAAACCAGGTTTCAACATGCGAGTGCTACATATCAGCGTGAAAACAGAGCACATACGATGATCACGCGGTAAGCAATAATTAGGTCACGTGATAAGTGCAAGTGGACAAATGCAGTGCAGTTGTTCCTTTCAGCCTTGCATGCACATCCATGCCCGTTGCATAAACCACGAGCACATTTTCTCAATGTCTCACGATTGTCTTCTAGCATTTTAATGGTAGCAAGGCTCCTAGCGTTAGCACGCGTTGACGGAATGTTTCTCATGCGAATGTCGTGTGCGCTTTGTTTTCAGGCTACATTTGTATTTGCTGCTAATATCTAGTACTCTCATATCCAGCTTTGCCTTTAGTTCAGACCAACCTTCTGTCTTGATTGCGTAGCTATGCAATCGAGTTTGCTTGGGCATATCACTGAACGGCGGAGTGTTCCTCTAAACCGGCATGCAGCTAAATGCGCGGAAATACGGTAGATCCCAAATAAATTAGTGTGAACATGTAAAAATGCATAATTCTATCTCTTAGCTGTATCAAGGTTAGCAAATCATTAAACCAAAAATGTAAAACCGTATTTGGGTCTGCTAATTAATATACGAATATCTGTTTGTCAATATGCCAGTTAAAAATAACTCAAGATGTAGTCAAGTGTTAGTGTTGAGTGTTTGAGTTACCCTGCCAACAAACAGTACATGTATTAGACAGAAATGCGAACACCTTAATAGATAATTCTGGGTTGAGTTGCTCTTTTGCTTACCTGTTGCAAATGGTCATCTTGAGGAAGTATTTCATAGCTAGAGTTGGTCAAAACTAAAAAAATAACAGAAGGATGTGCCTCTAAGAGCAGATGCTAGATCATTGCTGTGTATAGCTAAGTGGTCCTCCTCTTTCTTGCTAACTGGAATCAATCCATGCAGAGCTCTTAGTCTGTGGTGGACAGACAAAAATCTCCACACAAAAGAGTCAATGACAAATCAGGGTTTCTCGCAGAGCCGTCCAGCCGACTCAAAGTCGGCTGTGGAGAATGTTAGTTGCCTGTCGAAATCGCTGCTGACCTACTTTCCTAGCAGTACAGTCTTGTCTCTACTTGTTTCTGTATTACATTCGACAACGGGAGCTATTGACGCATGCAATAGCTCGAATTGACGACTCCCGCTTTGTTCCGTAAGTTGAGAAGAATAGATTTTGATGTATCCCATTCGAAGCGACCATACCCCATAGCAGAGTACACAGACAGTGAACCTGATGAAAGCGAACAGGAACCACAGAAGCTATTGCAAACAAAGGTGTATCTACAAAGCCAAGTTCTGTATTTGACCAGTAGGCACCAAATCGTCATTGGTTGAAGAAGGAAGTCCATATCAATGGTAAAATGGTAATGTTCTCCTCATACGTACTGTCAAAATTGCGTCCACTTACGGAGTAGTAAAACAAAGAAGTCACACCATCCATTGATGGTATGGCATGTTTGCAGCTGGGAGCCGAGGAGGTGTAGAAGATCACGAGAAGTCAGCTTTCCACAAGTCCAGTAAAGCTACGTTCCTGATCACAAGGGTGGTAACCCGCAGGGAATGACACGTATTGCATTATGTCATTATACATAATATTATTGCATTACGTTAGATATTTAGTAAAGTTGTGTTAGTCGGTACTAAATACTGAGTCGGATGGTAGAGGTGTCTGCAGGAAACCCTGACAAATTGGATCAAAGTGTCCTCAACCTCTGTCTAGTGCCACCAGTCATAAAGACAACTGTATGCCATAAGTAATGGAGGAATTTGAAGTTTAGATAGGATTAACTGAAAAGACTAGTTAATTTATAAATAATTTGAATATTGTTTCATGGATTTTTGTCTAATTTTGTATCTTAGAAATATAATATAAAATACCACTATCTGCCACTCAGGACTTCCATGTACAAAACAACTTGTTAGTCTAGCATGCATAAAGGGCAATGTGTTGCACACAAAGGTCTAGAATTGCAAGAGTGCCGGCAAATACTACAAACATCTTGTGGTTAACATATACTTTGTAATGAATTATTTCTGATTTTGCTGTCACAAGCAAAGTAGAAGCTCCGCAAAGGAGACGGCAATGCATAAGTTGTGTGATATTAGTGTACCTGTGACTCGCCAATTCATACATTTGGGATGTCTATTTAGTGAAGACAGGGGTGTTACTGCATCTGTCAAAGTGTGTATTGGAATATTCTACGGTGCTGCGAATGCAGTTATAGGAAGGATAGGCGCATTGAGTAGAGAGGAAGAAATCTGGAGACAGGTGATGATGAGACAACTACTGCCTGTTCTTAGTTATGGGAGTCATTTGTGGAACTTAAGATCAAGAAAAGTTTGCAACTTAGTGGACTCTGCGTGGAGACGGGTGATTAGGAAAGGGCTGGGAATAGGATATACCGAGTCTGTGAGAAATACAGTTGGAGATTGGTTTGAAGAAGCTAGCAAGTTGATGATGAGGCAACAATTACTATTTATTCATAGAGCTGTCAACAGCAAATACAGTTTGGTTGTAGATGTGACATTGGGTACTAGGAAGTCATCACAATTGTGGAAGTCAGTGGAAGAAGACGTTGAAATTGTGATGCTATTATATGTATCATATAAATGGTTTAAAGTAGTATATAATACATAGATATGTTTATACTTATAATATAGCGGTGATATGTACTTGTATTCTTTTTTCTTTGTATCTATTGTAGTGAATGTATGATAGTGGTGTGTGTATATTTGTAGTTTGTCCGTGTGTAATTTGTGTCTGCCCCTGCTTGGGAACTGAACCCTATTTGGGTGTGAAGGAAAATATATTATTACTAGATCCATGCCCCGTCCTTCATACGGACAAGATACTGACGGAAGACGCAGTGTGGACATGTCATGTGCAATCTTTGCTGCGGGGTCCTGGATGTGCTGAATGAATTCGAATCGTGTCTTTGCACTTTTTTTTGGATAGAAATTGACACACTCCCTGTGTAGCGCTTGGTACAGAAAATGTGTAGGTGGGATTTGGTGCAAATGCAATCAGAATTTGGAGAGAAACGAAAGCGCTAGAAGAGTAAGTGCCGTCGGCAAGAAATATTTGATTGCTCGAAGCTTTGCGGAAGGACAACGACACATACAGTCTATACAGTACTGGTGTGAGCGTGTGTTTGAATAAAGTGGAATGTGTAGCGTTTGCGTCATCGGGAAATTTTATGCTGGGGTTGGCCCCTCGAGAGGGGACCTGGTGCATAATTTTTTTAAATTTTTTACGCAAATTCCCCTTTGCGTGACGAGTGTGCGTGCTGATTTCGGTTGTGAACGGACAAAGACATGGCCGCATATTGCGAACACACACACACACACACACACACACACACACACACACACACACACACACACACACACACACACACAATTTGAGCTTTATATGTACTGACGCTAGCATCAAAGGTAAACTAGGGGATGGGACTTTACTCAAAACCTGACACCTGGAGGTGTTAATTGGCGGAAGTAATTAACTTAATCAATTGACAAGTAATTAACCACTTGACAAGCCATCCATTGACCGCAGTTACAAGGTAAAATGAAGAATCTAATCATATAAATCTGAGTCATTAAAACCTTCAAACTCGGAATCTGATTCAGAGTCACTGAAAGCAAGCTTGCTGCCTCTTGTCTTGTCTCTGCTTCATCTAGTGGAAAGTGATCTAATAACTCATCATCTTGTGATCCGTCCTTAGTGTTGGAGATTCCACAGTGGAGAAATAATTTCACAATTGTATCTGGTAAAATGGATGACCATGCTTCGGAAATCCAGTTGATTACTTGCTGTCGTGACGGATGCACCCTAGCTGTGCCTCTCAGGTTATCAAATGCCCACCCACCTGGAACATAGACGAGATCGGTTTTCTTATCTTCCGCATACTCTCTCACCTTTCCATTTTGTGCACTCTGTACTCATCTAGTACGAGGAGATGTCGAACATTGTCTTCAGGATTACCCCACACCCTTCTAATCCAAAGGACCATTGTTTGAACTTTCTCTAGTCATCCAACCGCTCTTTGATGCAGTTACAAGGACATTAGCTGAAATCATCAAATGGCGCCTCACTTGCGGACGGATTGCACCTGTTGGCTCCTTCAATATGACAAGTGCCGGCAGCTTGTGCCCGCTAGCTGTAAGTGTAAGAGCAACAGTGCAGCCTTTCTTCTGGTAACCGGTACCTCGTACTCTTATGGTCTTTTCACCATGAATATTGTTGGTAACGGTAGCAACACTGTCATAGCGAACCATTGTTTCATTCATGTTTACCAAATTATACGGAATATAGTCATGCGTCTCATGCAACCGGATAATTTGTCGGCAAAATCCGAGAAGGTCATCTTGATAATGCTCCGGAAGGGCTTGAGACTCATTCGTTTGCGTTGTAGTCCTACGTTAAAGTGTTGCTTCCACCTGACAAGCCATCCATTGCTTGCTTTAAATCCTACAATGTTTAGTTCTGCAGCAACTCACTTTGCTTCCTCTATCAGTGCGAGTTAGAAACTGCCAGGCCAAAGTTTGCTTCTCTTGCAAAAAGTCAAACACCCGGTCATCAAGCTGTACACTTAATGGTTCACGTCTGTCGTGCATCTTTCTTGCTTTCTTTCCTTTTGGAGTTGCTTTGTGTCGCTTTAGCTCCTCGTACTTTGCATTCCAGTCCCGCACACACTTCCTGTCAATGCTAAATTGGTTGGCAGTTTTTGACACCACCGAGCCATTGCCTTGATGCCATTCAACAACGCTGATCTTGTATTCAACAGTGAAGCTACGATATCTCTTGGGCATAGCTGCCTAGAACACGTTGCCAAATTCGTAGGTAAGCTAGTCTATATAGAAAGCGCAAATTAGCACCAATTAAAGAACAAAAAGGTGTGAAAATCTTAGAACCTGGACCAAAGGTGGGGATGGGACTTTTCTCAAGGCCTGGGGTATTAATTGTGTCAGTACCGTATATACTAGATTATTATTATAAGAGAGGTTCCTATTATGAGTAGACAACAGATCGTAATTAAAAATTTGGCAAAGATTGCCAAATTGGCAAACGAGTGGTATTTTATTAATTATGATATTATTCTAAGATGTTGCATTGAAAAATGCTCAAATGATTAGAGTGTTAATCATTCGAAACACATTCTAAAGGTGAAGTTGTATTTATGTAAAAGGTATTTAATTATTAAAATAAATTTATGACAGTAATTCAAAACAAAATTTGCAATGCATTAAAAAATTTGTCCGGTCAAATTTATTGGACGTCCAGACAGTTTTCTGTTTGGCCAGGCATATGTCCGACCAGGTGGGAAAATTATTTCGAGCACTTCACGCACACACACAGAGCTCCAAATAATGGCCGGACATCTGACAATGTCGATCAATATTGCTATTTGTCCGGGCAACTGAATTTATGTGCGGACATTCTAGTCCTGTCATCAATCTGAACTGTAGGCAAGGAATCTTGATTTGTTAACCAATGTAAGCTTAGAACAAGCTAGAGCAAACTGTCGTGCATGTAACTTTTAGCATGTACATGTGCAAGGCAGTATCCTATGTCTGCTGCATACAGGTGGTCACAGGTGAAGGTAACACGTTTAAGTCTTTAAGTGTTTTACAATAATAAACAGCTGGTGTTACCCTTTAGGTGTTGTGTCAATTAACATGTGGTTGGGTTAAATTCATTTTACTGGCAGTTGTTGCAGGTCTTGAATGTGTCTAGGTAAGGCAGCCATCCCATCCTTTGGCCAGCCATCCGTTGAGTGTAGTCCTGCAACTAGGCCACTGCTCATCTCTTTCTATGCAATTATAGCAGGCTTACCCCTCGCTTAGTTTCACATACTGATGATAGGTGCCATGGGCTATCACAAATCATTTAGTTTAGTTTCTTAACTTGTCTTTTGTTTCTGATGGCTGCGTTTGAGTTCCTGACCATTGATTTACATTCCTTCAGAGTGGACAACGTTGCAGCATCAATTCTGCCAGAAGAAGCACCATCTGGTTACCTACCAGTAATGGTGAAAGGTGATGGGAATTGCCTTTTTGGTCAGGAAGCGCTTTCGTATTTGGAGAAGAGAACCAACATAAAATTATAATGAAAACGAAGAGTATTATGCTGATCAGTTTCGAAGTGTTTGTGTTCATTGCATTATATAATAGTACAATCATGTATGCAAACAGTGAAAGAGTGCCAAGGTGTTAAAATTTATTCAAGCTACCTGAAACAACCTTGCTATTCCAGTAAGGCAGTGGGCTTTTATGCCCCAAATGGCACCTACTAATCTGGTTGCTAGGGCTCAAAGAGGTACATGCAGGGTTTTCCCCTGGAATTAATAACAGCAGGCATTTTATTCATATTAATTAGCCACCGAGATCTTATCTTAAACAGAAGAAGCAGCTTTAATTAATTAATGATTGTCAGACTTATTGGTGTAGCCACTGACATAAATGTCATGATAGCGTGGTAGGAACACATGCCACATGGATAGTCACTAGGTCAATGTGATATGCATTACTGTCTTTTATCATCAACACAACTGTTAGACCATATAGACTACAGGTAATGTTAGCTGACATTTAACTGAACTTGTACAGCTTACTATGCATACTATGTAGTAGTTCTGTGAGTAAATACTGTGAAATTTTATATTGTTATTCTAGTTGAGTGGTTACACTCTGTAAATCGATCTGTTAGGGTACACTAAACAAGAATGATAAAGACCTCACACACAGTAAACAGTTACCTCAAATGAGGATTGACAATGAAAGCAAAAGTTGCTTGACTACACAACACGTAATTATCTGCCCAAATCTACTTGACTGCAGACAAGCATCTAGTTATCTACAGGATTATGTGTACAAGGTCGCGTTGAGGAAATGCCAATTACAAAGCTGTGGGTGTGGTGAGCTGGGACTAATGTCAGGTCTATGCAGTGCCACAGACTTGTAACCCTGTAGATAATTGGATGCTGCTCGGCCTTCAAGTAATTACGCTTTGGGCAGATAAAATTAGGTGCTGTGCCGTCAAGTAACTTTTGGCATTCCCTATCAACCATCATTTGAGATACAGTCATCACATCATTTGAGATACAGTCATCACCATAGCGCCATCACCACAGCGCGGAGCAGCGCCTCAGCGCCGCGCTATAGGGAAACCCCTGTACATGTAGTGTACATGTCACGATGATGTGCATTATGCTGCATTGTGAAGTTCACAGAGCTGTGACAACAGCTCTTTATGTTTATGGATACATTATGAATATATTATGCATATATGATTATAGCATATATATATAATATGTTATAATGTTATATATGTTATATATTATACTATAATATTATGTTATATTATGATATTGCACATTTTGTGAACGTCTGATCAAATTTGGCGGAAGTCTGGTCAAAAGCTACTTTGGTCGGACTTTTATGTTCGGCCAACTTTTTTTCCTTATTTCGAGCACTGCACACACAGTGCCAAGGTTCTAGCCAGAGTTGTGGCAAGGCGTTGTGGGAGGTAAAGTTTTCTGGTGTGGCCATTTAGCAGTTTGGGACGTGTTACCCTAATTACCTTTCCCGCTTTGCGTTCTGGTTGGCAATACTTGCAATATTACGGTTTACATTCTATATTTCTCTGATCAAGAGGAAAGTAGAAACTACCAAAATCCAGCAGCAATTATGTAATCTTCTTTAGCCAGGTTCTCCTCTTCTGTCTGCTTTCGGTAGAAATGGTCTGAAGGCAGGTCTTCACCAAATCATTGCCCAGTGTTTTGTTGCTCTCATTATCTCACCACATTTCAGTGGGGTAAGATGGTGACAGCTTTATTATCAAAATGCACACAACAGCGCATGCTGTGCATGCCATAATGCTAAATCAACTTGTAGGGTTTTTCTTGTTAGTCATAACTAACGTAGCGATCCACATTTACAGACAGGCAACTCATCCGTGAAAAGAAATATTACACATCACTGCTAAGCGAATATGAAGTACTAAATGCTGTGCTGCATGTTCATGTTGCATTGCACCAATTGCATTATAAGCCCACCGTAAGTGGTAGAACTTTGCTAATCAAATTATTAAATTTAGTAACACCTTTTGCTGGGCAGGACTAGTTATCGACTATATTTAGCCGCAATTCTCATTGAACACAAAGTATGTAAAGACTTTACGTCAAAGGCTGGCCTCCCAATATATGATGGGCTTGGAGAGGACTGGGTAGACTAGCAAGTACACAAATGTAGTGACTTAGCCGCACAGATGGATTGCGTAGCGGTCATTGTCAAGGTGTAGTGTCCCAGGCTGAATTCGTAACGGGCTAGGATCTCTGTCTAGAACTGAGTCTACACACACACACACACACACACACACACACACACACACACACACACACACACACACACACACACACACACACACACACACACACACACACACACACACACACCAGGGTTCTGCCTACTGTGGTCAGAGGGATCGGGTCTGACCATCACCGACAAACACTGACCATCACTCTGCATGTTTCAACCACCATTATATATTTTAGCTAGAGTTTTAAGCATTGGAAGTTAAGCAGTTTGTTGAAAGGTGAGCACTTTTTCACACCCTGACACGACGGCAGACCTTCCTTGCTATGATGCGATCTATAATATGATCTATCACTCAGGGCACTAACGTTGTGTGAGATTCAACACAGCAGTCTGCATGTCAGCGACAAGCAATGTAATATACTAGGCGCCCTGTGACAGAGCCAGTCAAAGTCGTCTTCAGGGCATTTTGCTAGACAGGAGCACTGGCTGTTTGAAGCCTGCAAACGATGCATGGATTTCAGATGTCTAACCATGCCATAGTATAATAAACATGATGCTAAGCAACATAGTTCCCTGACTATTTACAAATGTTGCAGCTTAGTCTGCTCTTCCAGATCATGGATACATTCTGTTTGGCGCTTTCTTGTCTGTTTTGCGACAATGCTTGATTGTCTGAGAGTTCCTCTACTTCTTTCTCGGATATCTACACCCTGAAATGAACCATACTCATTAATGCAGTGGATATCCTACCACCACTACGAAATCCTGGGCAGAACACTGACACACACATCCCCTTAAACCCTAAACCCTAAACCAGCCCATCTCAAAAGATGATGGCATAAACAGTGAAAAAAGCAAATCTCTACTCAGTTTATCTACTACCAGTTTGTAAATTGGTAATATATTGTACAGTGTCCTGAATCGTTTAGTTCTCCACACAGCAAGAGATGTCAAACTGCTGCTTCTTGCTAACCCAACAGTAGAGATCGCTCGCATGCACCATAGACCATCGTTCTACTTCTTTCCACGCTGGAGACCAACTTCTTTCGTTCATGCCGCGACGCCATTTTCACTGCTGGACTACGTGCACGTGGCCTCCGTCTCCATCGGCGATAACCGGAAATATACATAAAGTCATGAAAATGAGTACTTCGACGTTGCAATCAATCGAAGCACTTTACAACGTGGGAGTAGCACTACGGGTGTTCTTCGCAAAGAAACATGTTGCCGTAGGCTCGCTCCCAAACGCTGGGTGTGGCACTCCTGTCGATCTGAGATGGTTTATCTTGATGATGGCGTTTGAAGATATCGCAGAAGCCAGATGGTAAGCCGGAAAGGGTCAAATCTTCCAGAGCTGACACGCTTAGGAGGCTGCCATGCTACATCTGGGAACACACACACACACACACACACACACACACACACACACACACACACACACACACACACACACACACACACACACACACACACACACACACACACACACACACACACACACACACACACCACACACACACACACACACACACACACGCACACGCACGCACACACACACACACACACACACACACACACACACACCACACACACACACACGCACACGCACACACACACACAACACACACACACACACACACACACACACACACACACACACACACACACACCATACTGAAATAAGGATTTCAAATTGATCGGCCACTTGGTCAGAGCCATAGCTGCCATTGTGAAAAATTAATGATTAATTACATAACCTTTCTTTGAGTGTGATGCATGTCATGACTCATAATGTTCGTGTGATGTTAGTTGTGTCTCCTAAGCTGGATATGTTTATGCTGAACAGTGTGATTTCATAAAATATTTAATCAGCTCAGCTATGGCTATAAATCCGTATTGTAGAGTATGCCTATATCGGAAGCCTAATTGTGCGAATACTCTGTAATGTGTATGTAGTAACGGTAGTCTGTCATGGTCATTTGTGGACAGTCTCACTGACTATACAGTGAATAATATTTAGGCAATGACACTATCTTCATGGGGTTGGGGAGAGATCTCTTCAAAACTCTACCCACCTGACTTACAACATGGCAATACACGGCAGAAAATGATTGGGAATCCATATTCCAAAGTGTAATCAAGGTATTATTCCAACCTATTCAGAAACAACAGTTATCTTGGGATGTGCTACTGTATTCAGTACAGGCCTGATTCCTGGCATGGGGCAACCTTGGGGTAGAAGCAATGCATGTTGCATGCAATCCCAGATGCCACATGCTTGAGTATTTCCATAATCTGGTTGTATATTTAGACACTTATTCTGAAAAATCTTCAATACCGATCGGATCGTGTCATCATCTTCTAGGCTCTGGCCTTGTTGAGAGCTTGCAAACTGCATACAATCTTTATGTTTATCTACATTGCTATACCATATCTAATACCACAATATCCTTATTCAATTATGATGCCTCTAGTTGAGCGGTCATGCTCTGTAAAATATCTACCAACTGGTAAAGCACGCAACACAAAAATGATAAGGACCCAGGCCACCAGCAAGGTAAATAGCACCCCTGCTGCAACCACAGCTTTAGCACGTCCTGGTCAATGCCAGCAGACAGTACATGTGCCCCTGACCGCTACATGGTGAAAATTCTGTTGAGTGTCCTGTTTTACTGTTAGGAGTGACTGAATTACGGACTAGAACGTGCATGTAGGGTGTGATGGGTTTTGCTGTGGGTAACTATCATCAATTATCATGTCAAATGGCTGTGCAATCTTCTCATTGGTCAGTCAAAGGTGTTGTTTAGTCGGCCATTGGCCAATGGCCAGCCATTATTTCATGCTCTGCACACAGACACACAGACACAGACACACACACACACACACACACACACACACACACACACACACACACACACACACACACACACACACACACACACACACACACACACACACACACACACACACACACACCTTGAACCTTGAATCTTGAGCTGTCCATCTTTTGATGATAACAGGGTCCTTTACGGACAAATAACAGAAATAAAAAAGTCAGTTTGTACTTTGGTGGTTAGGAATAGCTAAAACCACAAAATTGAGAATGTCTTGTTTGATCTCCTTTGCTCCTCCTAACGTCTTCCACATTGACATTGAAACAAGCAGTCTCTCACAGTCAATACATGTATGTTTGCAGTTGCCAACACTCTTGTTGCTCCCTTATCAATACACTTCTTTGGTGTATTCCTATCCTGTTAAAACTTATAACATATCGACGTGGAAGTGTTTTTCGATGTTTTGATGACATACTCTCGGTTTGTAACTGAACTTTTCTGTTATTCTCTTGTGCATAAATACCAGCGCCTTAGCTAGCAAGACCAAGAGGGAATAGCAGTCACGCCTTGGTTACTTGCACCACACGGAAACGTAACGACCAAGTCAGCTCTTAGCTGTGTTAATGAACATGTTACTGGGGTACACCACGAGGAGGTGGCTGACAAATGCACACACACACACACGCACACACACACACACACACACACACACACACACACACACACACACACACACACACACACACACACCTCAACCTAACCTAAATGTTAGGAGCTGCCTGTTAGTGGGTCCTGTGCGCTACTCAGGGAACTCTGGGCCTGTGCTAACAAACTCTTGGAGCTGGGCCAGGCACTCGCAGGAGCACCAACTTGTGAAGCCAACTGTGGTGTGAGCACCTGAAGTCTCACCGGGACCCCAGTGGGTGATGTCACGTCACAGCTGATGGCCGCTTAGGTCCCCAGTCAGTGACTAGGCACTCATTCATACTCCTGAGTCAAGAGAAGCAAATATGTGTTAGTTTCTTGCTTAAGGAAATTATGCCATAGCTCGCCATCACTGTGACTTGAACTTGCGACCCTTCAAGGTCCCGGATGTAAACAGTTTATAAGATGACTCTCTAACCAACTGAACTATTGCACTGCACGCAAGCACAGACACACACCTGGAACCTGGAACCTGGAATTCTGCCAATACTCACTATGGGCTTTGGCATCACAGAAGAAGTTTTTGCCAGGAAGTGCCATCATTTACTTGTGACAGGTCAGTCAATATTCAATGATACCAGGTCTCGTTGTATGGTATCAACCCATGTCTTCTTTGAACCATGCTGAGGACGTTTCATATTATGTAACTTGCTTCTCAGCAACAACTTTTGTGAACGAGAGACGTTCATCCGTTCTAAGTGACCAAGCCACTGTAATCTTTGATGTTGAATTTGACGTTCAATGGTTCTTCCTTTGCAGATTTCAAGTTGATGGTGTTTCTTATCTTGTTTAGTCTTGTTACCCCCAAGGTAGATCTAATACATTGCATCTGAAAAGTGGTCAGTCTTCGAATATCTACTTGGGTGATTGCCTAAGTCTCACAACGATATAATAAAACTGGCATCACTAGTGATCTAAAGACTCCCAGTTTTGTGTTCTTGCTAAATCTTCGGTTTGTGAAATCTACGTTTCCAAGACAAAATGTCCTGCCAGCTTTCTGAATACGTTCAACAACCTCTGTGTGGCAATCTCCAGACTTAGTCACAATGGTGTCCAGATATCAAAATTCAGAATCATTCTCCAGAACATGACCAGCCATCAAGACATTTGCTTCTTCAACACCAATGCTCAAGATTTTAGTTCTTTCAGTGTTGATCCTCGTACCCCATTTCATACAAGCATCATGGAAAGCACTCACCATCTGTTGCAACTTACTATTTGATGTACTTATTAGAGCCAAATCATCAGCATGCATGGGAGCTTTGATCTTATGTATCCCTTCAGGTTTTACTCGATAGTTCATGAATAGGCCACCATCTGTTCTGTAAGCAATCTCAATGCCACCACCCTTAACCTTGTCCAGAGTCTCACGCATAATTCTGTCCATAAACAAATTGAACAAGATTGGAGACAACACACACCCTTGATGGACACGCCCCCAGCCAGATGGTTGGGTTCCTGTGCACTACGCAGGAGCTATGGGCTGTGCTAAGCAATCTCCTGGAGTCTGGCCAGGTACTCACAGGCACACCGACTCTGGTGTGGGCACCCGAAGTCCCACAAGGACCCCAGTGACTGATGGACTTTTGTCGCAGTCAGGGGCTTTTGCCACCCCAGTCAAAGACCAGATACTCATTTATACTCTTGAGTCGAGGAGGCAATTGTGTGTGAGTGTCTTGCTGAAGGAAATTATGCCATAACTCGCCATCACTGTGACTTGAACCTGCAACCCTGCAAGGTCCCAGATGTAATTACTCTATAGAAGACTCTCTAACCAACTGAGCTATCACAGTCCGCAGGATTTTTGTAAGGCACGGCGGAAATTCTCATGACCACGCCCCACATAGTTTTTAACGGGACGCATTTTAATCTAGAAGCCAATCAAACTTGCTTGACAGTCTTAGAGATAGTATATATAGACCTGTCTCTAGACCCAGTGTTCTACTGATGTGAACCAAACCTAAAGCTTATTTTGTTCGCATTTGTTGCACCGTTTTTGAACAATTTATACCGGGAATCAGATGCCATTACCTGTTAAAGGAAAAGAAAACACCTTTTAAAGTTTACAACAGTACGCCCTTTTACTGCTACGCTTTGATGGTCATGTTTGTACAAAATACTGGCAAGCGCATGCCATGCATATGCATGATATACTCAGATCAAAAAATTCTAACTAGATTGTTCTCTAGTGTAGATTCCTGTTAGGACAGGCCATAATTATCGTATTTTTAGCTATCTGAATTGTAGACAAAAGTGCATGCCTAAGTGAGTGTGTAACATTGGCATTCAAATTAATTGAAATGTACAAATTTTAATTACGTCATCATATCATTGTCACCTTCATCAGACCACTATTTGCAGCCAGTGTGATTGAATCCATAAGATTTGCATGCTGTGTTGGAAGGTTCAAAGCTGTAATTTGATTAAGTTACACTCAATCAAACAATTAGCTGTTCTCACATTCTGCACACCACTATGTATAGTACAGTACGTTGCAGTGGACTTTCAATCTAGTGTGTGCACATTCTCACAAGGACTTACCACAATAATTGTGCTAAAAAGAGGAGGGGTTTAGGTCAAGGATTAGTATAACTCACACACACATCACAGTATATCACAACTTGGAATACGCCTCAAACTAAAAAGTCCGTTAAAGCCTGTCAGAAATTTCAAAGCTCGAGCAATAGATATTTGATTCGCATAATCAGTCGAGAACACATGATTGGGAGGGGCAACACAGTGTGCAAAATAACGGCCGGACATCGGACATTTACCGATTGAACGAAGCATTTGTCTGGCCATTCGCGATTTTGCTGGACATTTTGTCCGGTGGCGTAGTGGCAGGTGTGGAATTCCGTATGAGCACCCTCATCCTCGCACATCCCAGTGTCATGTCAACAAACGTAGTTTCCGCAGTTTGCGCATGAAACAAACGGAAACAGCCACGCGTCATACGTGTACTGTATAGCAGAATGCGTATTTTGTCAAATCCAGGATGTGGGCACCCAGGTACACACGCTGGGGCTTCGAGGTGCGCAGCAAGAATGCAGCAGACAGCCACGGGTCGTACACCGTGAACGCGGCAGGATAGGAAACTCAAAGATATGTGCGTGTGATGTTTTCTGTAGGGGCTATAAGAACCTGAAGATGATTAGGTTGCTAGGATAGCAAGAAGTCCTTGAACTAAAAACGTGCCACTAGCGTAGAGTAGTGCATGTTCTTGGAACGATTGCAGTTTCCACGTCTAGAGGTATGGCGCATATACTGACGAAGATGACGTTCCAAAACTCACTGGGTAGGACACGCCAACGGAAGTCAAAATGAGGAGGGGCTGGCTGCGCGAGACGGGGCATGCAGAAATTTACGCGGATGGGTTTGTAGCCATGCAGGGCAGAGTCGAGGAAACAACGAAAGTCTGTCTCTCTCTTCATTGCTATTTCAAACAGTGGCCACTTTTTAGTCAACCTTTTTTTAGTAATTTTTCAGGTGGGTTGTACTAATTGCATGCATATGACTCTTTATCAAAGGCATGCAACATCAAAGTGTCATCTAGGCTGGCGCTTGGTCAGGCATCCTCGAGCTAGCTGCGGTGGCAAGTATCCTTTATCAACCTGTTCGTGCAGTGTATTCCAAGAGATTTGGTTTGGCAATAAATACATGGACACGTGTACCAACCTTGAATTACTGGGGCAACCCATTATAATTATCATGAATTGATCCACTACAGTAACCATCAACTAGATCTGAATGGGGAAACATATGCCTTCACTCAGACCACTTTGTTCCTTGTGCTTGTATATCCAGTGTGGTGGACTCAGATGTTGGAAAAAGATGTGGTGGGATCAGTGTGTGTACACGTTTGGCTTGAATGTGTCATTGCTACACTCCTGGAGGAGATGTTGCAAGGTCTTTACTCCCAAGCAGGCATCCATTGGACCCGACGAGAATGTATATAACCCTTGTGGTTGAAACTTTTGGTCTTTGGTTGTCTCACAGCCTCGACGTTTCAAAGTCAATTGCACCGAGATCAGCACTGCATAACCACCTGACCGTTAGCCAAGCCACCTCACACTTCCATCAACAGTTGTTCGCCAAACTTTGGCTTTATAATTCTAGGATGGTTTTAGAGAGACTAGCATTCTAGAGTAGGGAAGATATTTTTGGGTTAATTTGAGATAGTTGTGTTGGGGTTGGGGTTGAGAAACTATAGTTGAACAGAGAAAATGTATTGATATATATATATATGTATGCTGAATTATTGTAAGTGATAAGTAGTATTTGCCAGGATTGGAATGTCCGACCAGATGTTTCTAATGTCCGGCAAATTTTGAATTGACAGGACATGATGTCCGGTGGTCAGTCAAAGACTATTTCGCACACTGGCAACATATCTACAGACCGCACTAATTTGTACTCTTATCTACCTACTCCGCTACAATGACACGCCTTAGATTTGCCTACATACCCCTAACAAAATAGCAACAAGAATCAAGCTTGTTGTGCTAGTCATTGTTATCATAATTTTGGTCTATGGAGAATCGTGTCGCAGCTCTGACAAGTCTTTCTCATTTATTTCTATTGTTAACCTGTTTATTGTTAGTTCTCTAAAGCCGTCTAATATTCTGCAGTAGCTACACCCCAAATTAAAAACATTTAGTGATGCTAGAGGGGAAACTGCAGTTGCTACCGACTCAATTGTGGGTGGTGCATGACAACCACTGTTGCTTTTTGAGTACTTGTATTACAATCAAGTTCATACCATATGGCAGTCATCCCCCTAATTGGTCTTACCATCACACCAAACATCCCAGACCCTCTAGGCAAAGAACTAAAATAATATGCAAAGAATTAGTTGCTTGCCTCAAACAACTTTGTAAATTTTTAAAATACAAAGTTTGTTATCTTTATAGCTACAATAGAGAACAGTAAACTCAAAGAACAACTGTTACGGAGACAGCTAATTAAATCAGTGTATGGTGACTCTAAAAGAATGCAATTAAACATTTAGCTTATCTGCTTATGTTAAAATGAGGCTGGTCTAGGATGCCATTTTACACATCACAATGCAGAACTTGTCAGTTTTGGAGTTAAATAATCATAGCTACCCGATCTCTATTTACCGGCTGTCTCCGCCTGTTTTTGGTACATCCTTGTACGTGCTTGGAATCCCGAGATCTACAAATTTTCCCACACCGCGCAAAATGGGTGAACGGACTTTATAGTAGCCATTGCCTACTCAGTAAAGCACGGCGGGTCTGTATGAGCGGGAGCCAAGGCACGGCGCTTCGCCGTGCCATGCTGAGGACAACCCTGCACACACACACACACACACACACACACACACACACACACACACACACACGCATGATATAAATATTAACCATATGGTCCATGGTAGCCTCGAGAGTAGTCTGAAGTTCATGTAGTCATTGTATTCCTTTACCAAGACAAGGTCTGGACCTTCAAGTCTATGCGGTTTGGCATTTTGGTAATCCGAACAACTTCACTAATTTGAACAGGGTGTGGCACGGAGCTGTTCGGATTAGCAGGGTTAGACTGTAGATGATGTCAGTAGCATAGTGGTAGGATTAGCTGTAAATGCACAGAAATGCAGAATGCTCAGTCACTGTTTGGTGCTTGATTGTCGAGTCCCATCTCAACATCTCCGATTTTGCAGTTTGTTATTTCTACATGTATAATAGCGTATTGGTGTTTGTGTTTGTATGCAGCAGTGCGACCATCAGCTTCTCTCTTCATTGGGAATGTTTCATACGTCATCCTGTTTGGTTGGTGGGTCAGCTTCTGCTACTTATTGGTGGCTTTCATTCTTGCTCTCACAGTTGTTGGTTTGCCTTATGGTCAGTTCTCAGTTAATAGGTCTGAATGTAGTTGTTTAAAGCATGTGTTCTGTTTTGGACAGACAGCCTGAAACACAGTGACAAAAAAGGTTGGACAGACTGTCAGAGGATGGCCATTTCTGCAAATAAGCAGGCAGGCATGCAGGTAGACTTACAGGTGGGCAAGTAGGCATACTGGTAGGCAGATTGATGAACAGACAGGCAGCAGGCAGAGCAAGAGCAAGTACTTAATCTGTTTGCTAGTTGCGTGGGACTTGCTTTGCAGGTAGTGATAGATAAGCTAGAAATGACTACACACACTGACATTAGAAGTCGAAGCAATAGAACAGAAACTTTGATAGGTTGGTTAGCTATTGTTTGACAGACATAGTAACATGAGGTGAAGATTATTAAAGCAATTTTGTGTAGTTTACTTTCGAATGAATGTGTTTGGTAACAGACTAACTCACTGCTTACTTGCTCCAACTTTAGCAAAACTCTGTCTGAAGCTGTCTAGGTATTTACTTTGGCCATTTGGTCGATTCATCACTAAGGTTGTTTTAATGTTTTGTTTACTTGGTTTTTAACTCTTCAGATTTGTCGGTTTATTTTAGGATCCATATGCTGCTAAACCACAGCATCTAAGGCAAAAAGCAAGATGTTCTAAAGTTGATGAGAAAACTTCGTTATGGGTTGAAAAGCAATCATCTGGCTACATGTCAAATAACAGTCAAATTGAAGATCAAATTACTGTTTCTCTGCGTTTGCCTTCCAAATTACAACCACAGGTATTTTATGTAAATTTTGCAATTGAATGCTATAACCTGTAGTTACAGGAAGTCACAGGACTTGTGGGGAGTTTACTTAATGTGGACAAGGGTATGGCTAAAGGAACACGCTAAAGTAGTGTGCAAGGCTAGGCTCCGCTTTTGCTGGCTAATGGGAAATCATTACTTGACCAAGTTGGGTATCTGAGCACTATCTCAGAGTAAACCTAACAATAACGTTAAGATCTCTTCAAAACTTGAAAACTAATGTGGCTGTTTCCACCAAGTTAAAGCATTTCTTGGTGTGCGATCAGATCACGTGAGCCTTGCTAATGCAATCACTTTCCCGGAAATCGCTTTTTGTTGTTTCTGTTGCTCCAAGCACTATGGAAACCGCTGTGCTACTTTTAGACCTTCTAGAGACTGACCTTCTTTTTGTGCGATCTATTTCCATTTAGCAACATTTGAGAGAACTGGTGTTTTGAGAGATTCTTTGGCATTTCAGGCAATGGGCACTGTCGATGGTCATCTTCTAACAGTTTATGAAGCACTCATCCCTTTGCAGGGACACTTTTGCGAACATTGTTGATCCCTGGACGTTGCTATTTTGGTTGTACACTACACTGAGCACTAGACGGTGTGCACTTCTCTGGAGTAAGCCTTGAAGTATGTTTATATGCATCCAGTTTTGTCACACTAGAAGAATGTAAAGCATGCAACAAATTATCCATTGGCAAAACAGGATGTGAGTCACGTGTAATTACTCGAGTCACACTAAGCTGATGGAATGGCGAACTATGAAGGTAGCTCACAAGTTTACACTGTGCAACAAAGTTGTTGCTCTGAACTATGCTATAGCTTTAGATGCCACAATGTTTGCTAGGACATGAGATTGACATTATCGTGTCTGCCCTTGAGATAGATCTAGAAATCTGATTGCAGTTTGTGGGTGCAAATACTCTTAGCTTATTTAGCCTAACCGACGTGATGGCATTTTAACAGAGGTTTATGCATTATTTACTTTAAATGGTTGTGTTCTGGAAATTGTTTGAATTTTGATAGTGTGAATGTGTTAGCTTTGGAAGAGGCCTTCATTCTGGATTTGGCTTATTTTGGGTGTTCCACTTCTGTTACTTGCACATGCCTTGATGTTTATATTCAGTTGGTTCCTTGTTATATTTATTCCTGTTGCAAAGGTTTGTCCTTTGTATTTTAGGTTTATGATGTATGTATGTATATGGTGGTTTGCTCCTAGATTAACTTGATACTCGTGCGCTCTGTATTGTTTGCTGATCCTTTAAGAATTAGGATAAGAAATCAAAGTTTGGTAAGTTATTGACTTTCCAACTGTTATTATGATTATACTATAGTATAGCATTCTGTACTTTGTAGAATTTATATTGTAGCTATAGTACAGTGTATCTTTACTTATTCAACCCTTGCTTATTTGACCCTCACATAGCTGACCTTCAGTGTCTTTTTAATACGTATGACTTCCTATTGGCCGGTGTGAGTGCTGTGAGCTCGTGGCATGATTAGATGGCATTGAAAGAAAATGCTTCTGCAAAATCCAAGAAGCCTACGCGTGTCGTTCTTACAATTGATCAGAAGATGAATGTTCTTAGAGACATGTAAACGTAGGCCATGTGTGATTTGAATGTTTCAAACCTTGGGGTTACTCGCACCTTGTGTGGCGCTCTCTATAGCATGGTCTGTGACACCAAGTCTGGGACTCAGACTGAGAGGCTTCATGTATTAGTCCTACGGCCCACAGCAGAAATGTAGCTGTTTTTCTGAGTTCCGTAGCCCCAACAGTCCGATCTAAATTTTATTAGCTAAATCGCTAGTTTAGGACTAGAATAGGCTTTTTGTTTGTCTAGAGCCAAAACGAAGTGTCCTTTCATAGAGAACGGGGGCGTCTCTAGTCGTCACCTAGTTGTCATGACAACCTACACTGCCGTTGTCTGAACAAGCTTCTCACTTGTTGAAACAGGTTGCTTCGTACTTGATTATTCATTATTCTGCTGAAAATCGAAGCTTGAAGCCTCACGTTTGTGCAAGTCAGGAGTTCCGTGTTTATTATCCGGGACATGACAAAGTGTAACTCTGTGATTCTACTGCTGTTACAACTGCAGCTGCAACGTTAACTGCTACAGCAACTACTACCAGAACTCATACTACTGAGTTTAGGACCAGAACAAGCGCACTGGCCATTCAGGTCAATTAACTTTTCACAGCATGCGGTATAGTCTATCTGTAAGTACCGGTGAGTCACAGTCATCATCCGGTAAGTCACGTGCAGCTCGCATAGCATGTGTTGTAGTGACGGTAAACACATCCATGAATTACATGTTGCATTACATGATCCGTATATAGTACATTGCTGCTTTAGTGTGATGCAATCTAGGAATGATGTAATAATAATATAATAACAATAATATTTATTTCTATCGCATCACCGCAGTAATGCAGTTCCCACTGGGGCAGACTAACACACGTACAACACACAGCTAGTGCTGTAGCTAGACATTCTTTTTAGGGCTAAATGTGTACTGTCACTACAACCCTCACTTTTACAAGTGTTAAAATTTCTCTCACTGTGCCTACAACTCAACTATTCAATTGAGACGCACTACTTTCATTTTTCCAAATTGCCTTTACTTGTAAGTGTCCGGTTGAGTCACAGTCATCATCCGGTAAGTCACGTGCAGCTGTGGCTATCGTACATCGAAATGGTAGGTATTCTTCTTGATTATATTCGTTCAACTCGAACAGGTAATTGGAAGTTACACTTGCTGACTATACGAAAGATGATACCCCGGTTCTTTGCTTACGACAGAGTAAATTATAGCCGGCACCTGACGCTCTACTGGTATGAAATGACTGTTTTACCTAAGACTCATCTAGATGCCCATGAGGAATTTCCAAGAGGCGAAGTTTGTGTGCAACGCAGTAACTGGGCATTTAGGCAAATTCCAGTAGACCAAGCAATTGAACAAACTATTAATCGTGACTCGAAGACCAAGGGCGGCATTATAGGTTTTAGTCAAAAACCCGGAGCCGACCAGAAATGGATTGCTAGTGCTTATCGGCGTGCTGAGATCTCCCGAAACTGTTTGGACATGGCAGGACTGTGTGAAAACACAACGAGATTGCACAAAGATCGTGGAGCAAACCGTATCAAGAAAGATGAAGCTTCTGTACAGGCTGTTCTTGAATCAATCAAAACAGGAAGCAATCCATTTTCAGTTGAAGACATCACTAATCTTTTTAGTGCTTCGTCTGGTGTCGTCGTCACAGATGACATAGCAGCAGATGTACTAAATGCTTATACCATCGGAGAAAAACGCTTTGTTCAGTTTGTTAACGAAAGACTGAAGTCCTCAAAGTTAGCTTTTACTATCCTCTTCCCAAACTGAAGCCTACGACATTCTCGGCACAGGTAAAAACAAAATCTGTAAAAGTGAAAGGACAAGAAGTAATCGCGCGTGCTGATCGAAACCTATTTGCTAGGTTACTAATTGTAGCACAGACTAGATCTTTAAATATGCGTGATGTTCTTTGCTACGAACTAGGTTCTCTCCCTTGGTCTCTAGCGCCAGTGGATGGAAGCTTGGCAAAACTGCAAAGTCAAAACTGCTCGATCTGTTAGAGAAAGACATTCCTCCTGCTGAAAATGTGCCTGGCAATGCTGCGTGGATGATTGATGCCATGGCATTGCTGCAAAGTTTAGGTACAATCCCAGCTACATTTGCAGATCTTGCCATGAAGGCGTTTGATGTAGCTACAGCAGCTTTCTTGTCTTGTTCTGTTCGGATCGATTTTGTGGTCGACAGATACCCTACTCATAGCATCAAACGTTGCGAACGAAGCCAGAGAGTAAAACAGGGAATCGTAAAAATTAACATAGCTAATCGATTGCAGACGTGTCTGTCACAGTGGAAATACTTATCGCTTGACAGTAACAAGACAAATCTCTCAGAGTTTCTCTTGCAAGAATGGATCAGACCAGAATATGCTGAACGTCTTCATCATCGCCTATTCTACGTGACTCACGATGCCAAATGCACCCTTCTAACAAGCAGTGATGGAGTTGCAGTTACTGCCCAATATGTAGCAGATCTGGAATGTTGTCATGAAGAAGCTGCCACTCGTTTGCTACTTCATGAAGCACATGCGGCTACTATGGGTTTCGCGAGTGTAGTGATACGATCACGGACGTTACCATTCTGGCTTGCTCTTTGTGTCTTGGCATCCCCTCTCGCATATTTTTTCGAACAGGGACTAAAACACGCTCACGGTTTATTGACATTCAAGCTGTGAGAAATTCCGTTAGTGAAAACGTTTGCGACGCACTTCTAGGATTACACGCTCTAACTGGCTGTGATACTACATCTGCTTTCAAAAGGCGAGGGAAAAAGACTGGTTTACAATTGCTGCAATCGAATTCGCAACTCTGTGATGGTATTCAACGACTCGGTGGTACATTTAATATTTCTGATGATTTGTTTACTGTATGCGAAACGTTTGTTTGCCAGTTGTATGGATCAAAGACGAATTCCATGAATGACTGCAGGTACGAGCTGTTCTCTGTAAAGGGTGCACAAGGCGACAATCTTCCCCCAACCCAGGACGCACTACAGATGCACATGCAGAGAGCTAACTAGCAAGCCGCAGTTTGGGTAAGAGCTCTTCAAGCCAAACCGGTTGTACCCTCTCCTTGTGGGTATGGGTGGGAAATTGTGAATGATCAATTAACAATGAAATGGATGACACGGAAACCAGCACCTGATGACCTACTGGTTTTAGTCAATTGCCGTTGCCATACCGGATGTAGTTCACGTCGACGTTCTTGTGTACGTGAAGGGATGCCTTGTACAGATGCTTGTGGTTGTGAAGACTGTGACAACCAAACCGCTTCATGTAGACGTGAAACATACAGCTAAGGGAGTGATGATGAAGCAGAGTTCTAGAGCAGCTGACTTACCTTTAGCTAGTTGATAATTTGCTTCAAGTTTGCTGCACACATAGTAATTATATAGACAAGAAAGACACATTTAGATTATTTTTCTTTATTTTGACAAAGTTAAAATACTATATAGTTAGACTACTAACTTGATTAGATAAGATGGATTAGATAAGATTGCCGTTTTGAGTAATAAACCTTGGTTGCTATGGCAACGCAGAGTATCTTTGGTTCTAGTACTTTGGACACTTTTTCAGACTAACTAATGTTAAATTCGCACTCTTCTATGTCGTTTGTCGAGATATCAATAATAAAATTTAGATCGGACCGTTGGGGCGACGGACTTTTGAAAAACTGACCGTGGGCTGTAGGACTATATCTGTTCTTTTGCATATCCGACCCTCTTTCGATATCTGTTTCCTACATCTGTTAGATAAGCAAGGATACACTGTAATATCTTCAATACGTATTGTTTTATTTTGCGGTTACAGCATGCTGATTTACAATGGTTTGGCCGGCCGGCTGCCGTTATACCTCGAGGATAACCAGTTGCGGGTATGATGGTTATACAGAAACATCTTAAAGGTTAAACTTCAAGACGTGCTACCAATCACACACATTTTAGTACTTTTGATACGTGCAAATTGAAAGTTGAATCCCTCTGAAAGTTTGATTCTGCACATGAGGCTGTCCAGATCTTGTGCAGGTGCTGCTCTTTCCACTACCGATGGTATTTTTGTTTGCCATTACACAGTATGTAGCTGTTTCTTCCGGTTACCTCAACAGATGTCACGTGGTAATTGCACAATGCCTTACAGGCAGTAATTCGACTTTTCTTGCACGCGACTTGAGTTTCAGTACTTTGTGACGGTTTATAATGCAAAGAAAACACTAAACAGAGAATCGCAGTGGTCTCCTCAAAGCAAACTCATGCAACAACAGACAGTCAGTGCTGCAGTTTTGGGCCACAGAAAGACAGTTTACCATAGTAGACTTTGCTAGTCATCTTGCTCTCATGCTCCTAAGTCAAGTTTGCGAAGATTGGACACTCAAATTGCCAATTGGGAGTGTGCCACTTTAAGCATAGCATCTTACAACAGCGAAGTTGAATTATTTGTATAATTGAAGTCAGAGTAATCTTGTGTGGTTGTGTACTGCTAGTCAAAGCCTGCGTTAGAACAAAGCTACTCGCACCGTTGCCATACCTACAAATAGATTTGCCTAGACAAACTAGAGTGTGTGTGGCTGTATGGAGTGGGTGTGTTTCTAGGTTTGGATTTTTGCAGGAAATAGTGTGGCAACCCTGTACTCATGAGAATGGAACAGATGTCTTCTTTTCACTACAACAGAAACAAAAATTTATCTTGCTTGTGTGCATGTGCCGTTAAATTAATGCTGCTTGAGTCAGTGCTGCAGGCACTATTATAGCACTGTGTTTTCTAGTGCAGTTTTTAGTTTAGCTATTGTAGGCAGGCAACTGTAAATCATCTATAGTAAGACTTGTCAGTTGAAAGCAATTATAGTGGTTAGGTCAGTCTATAATGCCATCTGTCACTCTATGACAGCATAGCAGTTTAGCTGCAGGTTTGTCAGGTTGCCATTTCTGCTAAACCCTGGCTGCAGTGAATGCTATAAATGTGAGGTATGACATCATGTTGTTTACATTATTTTCATATTTTTCTCATTTGTGATTTATGCAATGTTGAAACATTACAGTACATATTACTGATGGTCAGGTGGCAACTGTCAACATGACAGTAGCATGATTAAGGTTTACGGTTTTAATTAAACTGGAGCATTAACATGTGACAATGCTGCAGTACATTTAGCTTATCATGTATTCAGTCATACTTCAACTTGGCTATCTTTAGGTGGTTGTGAAATAGATGGCATTGCCAATCGAATATCAGCAATGTACATAATTTTGACATTCCTGATATTGCCACAACCATTGAGAGTTTTAAAAATTGGATAGTCTTTTGGATAAAACTGTTTCTCCAAATTTGTTTAGGAATTCATAGTTTTGGGTGCTCGCTGATAGGGGAAATTAATTTAGAGCAGGAATTGTTGTTTTATATTGAAATGCTAATATTAAAGAGGTTTTGTTTGGTATCAGAATACTTTTCTGTATGTGCTCATTGTGAGCTGTGTCTTCTGATATTTAAAGTTCATTCGCTTTGTTGAAACATTTCAAATGCTTTTGTGACATGCTCCCATCCTGAAGGCGTACAATCTTTTGATCCATCTCGAGCATTTGAATGCTAATGCACTTTGCTAAATCCTATGGTAGAGAAAGTTATTCTTTAGATGCACTAGGACAGGCAATTATTCAGAAATTATATTGTCAGTGTCATACGAGACTTGCGTAAACAGTTTGACTGATATATCCGGGTTAGCGAAAATACCGGCTGCTGGAGAACAGACGTGTTGTATTTCTAGTTGTTGTTGTGCTCAGTTCTCGTATTGTGTTATGTTCTGAATTGCTATACTTGAATATATTACATTGTACCAGGAAATGGAGCGTCTGAATTCTCTAGAGCATGTATCATTGATGGCAGTGGCAGCGGAGCTGGAGGAAGAGGGAGCACTTCCTCTCCCCCCCCCCAACTTGATGATCAACAACTGAGAAGAAATTTTGGAAGAAAAATATTTGAATTTTTTACTCCAGTATGACAGCGTTCACCGAACTAGAGATATGTATAACATATATAGTGCTTTCTGTTACCTAAGAGGAGTGATTAATTAAGTTGAAGTTCAACAGCAGAAAGCGCTTCCTGACATGAAATGCCCACTGAAAGCTTACCCTAGTTCATGTACTCCGATGTCCTTTCATGCCCCACCCCACCCCAACTTGCGAGTCACTCCGATGCCCCTGATTGACAGGAAATAGAAACTTGGCAATGGCGTGGAAGAAGTGGAAGCAGTGGTTCAAAGTTTATCTAGTAGCTTGAAATCGCAAGCTGGTTGTGTGCAAACATCGGGTTTTTTCTACACCCAATCGGTCAGGACGCTTTGGACATTTACAATGCATTTGTTTTTGGCGCTCAGGAAAGTAAAGACAAGCTTGAAGATGTTTTAAAGAAGTTTGAAGAATACTTTGTTCCAAAACATAACGTGAGGTACGAAAGACCATTATTTCTTTATGAGAAATCAGATGCAAGGTGAGACAATTGACCGGTATGTTACTGAGTTACGTACATTAGAGAAGACTTGTGAATTTGGAGCTATCAGTGAGTTATTGGTAAAAGACAGGTTAGAGTCCAACAAATAAGATCAATTATGCACTATTTTGGGGTGTTTAGGTAGTTGGCCAAGGTTTTGCTTGAGGTTTTCACAAATCAGGTCCATTGAGAAACCAGCTTTGAGAGGATACAGATTGGACCTGGCCAGTCGAGCATCGAAAATGTTTGTCAGATTTGCAGCTAATGGGTGTTCAAGTACCAGTTTTAGCATTTTATAGTGTTGAAGCTAAAACAATTGTCTCGGGCAATGCCACGTCGTATGGTCTGGGTGCTGCATTGCTGCAAATTCAATCAGATGAAAGGAAAGCACCAGTTCATATGCATCAGGAACGTTGACAAATCAAGAAAACTGTTTTTCACAACTTGAAAAAGAACCATTGGGTTTGGGGATGTGATCGATTTGAATCATTTCTGTTGGTCGAGGTGAACCATTTACCATTGAAGCAGACCATAAACATTTAGTCACTATTTTGAACAAGCAAGACGTAGACGAAGTCCTCCACTGGTTCGACGTTTTAAGATGAGGATGATGAAATTTAGCTTTCAATTTGTGTATGTTCCTGGCGGAGAGTTGCAAGTAGCTGATGCGTTGTCTAGGCGACCACAAAGTTCTTCTGATGTAGTATGGTGGATGAGGCATTAAGCTGATAAAGGCTGTTGAGAAACACGTTGAGGGAATTAGAGACACATTACCAGCATCAAAAGATGGTTTACTGAGGATCAAGGAGGCACCTCGTCAAGATTTAGAGATGCAAGAGTTGATCAGGGTTGTCACTGCAGGATGGCCGAATCGTGTTAGTCAGGTTGCTGCTTCTGTTCGGCCGTTTTGGAGCCATAAGGATTCATTGAGTGTGGTTGACGATTCAGTGTTAATTAAGAGGACATTGGATAGTTATTCCCAAGTCTGTGAGAAAGGAGATGCTTAAGCTGGCACATGATGGGCATTTGGGAATAAAAAAGACCAAGAAACGAGCAAGACAGTCAGTGTGGCGGCCACAAATGAATTGCCAGTTAGAGTTAACAGTTTCCAACTGTATGACTTGTGCAAGATATGCAAGTGAGCAGAGGAAAGAGCCACTTTGTAGTACTTCCATCCCAGAAAGACCTTGGGGAAAATTGGGTGCAGATTTATTCAAAATGGAAAAGATGTGTTTTCTAGTAGTTGTTCACTATTACTCGAGGAATCCGGAATTTAAAAAGCACACTGGAACAAAATCAACAGATATCGTACTAGCATTGAAGGGTGTCACAAGTAACTGCATCCTTAGCATGCACTCGGCTGATCTTGCTGTTAACTCAAATCAATCTATTTCAAGAATGACTGGCTAGTCAGAAATGCCGGTCGATGATTAAAAAGTACAAGTTCCCGGGTGTTACTACATCCTTCTCTTTCTCTCCCCTCCCCCTCCTCTTTCTCTTCCTTCCCCCTCCTCTCCCCTCCCCTCCTCTCCCCTCCCCCTCCCCCTCCTCTCCCCTCCTCTCCCCTCCCCTCCCCCTCCCCTCCTCTCCCCTCCCCCTCCCCCTCCCCCTCCTCTCCCCTCCTCTCCCCTCCCTCTCCCCCTCCTCTCCCCTCCCTCTCCCCCTCCTCTCCTCTCCCCTCCCTCCCCCTCCTCTCCCCTCCCCCTCCTCTCCCCTCCCCCTCCCTCTCCTCTCCCCTCCCTCTCCTCTCCCCTCCCCTCCTCTCCCCTCCCCCTCCTCTCCCCTCCCCCTCCTCTCCCCTCCCCCTCCTCTCCCCTCCCCTTCCTCTCTCCTCCCCCTCCTCTCTCCTCCCCTCCCTACTATGTGACAGTGATACTAACAATTAAGAGGCATGCAGTACAATACAGTAGTCTAATCTACTACAAATTCAGTCTGTCTAGTGCCTTTCTTCTTTTGCTGGAATGGCAGACTGGAGTCACTCCTTTGGCACTTAGATTTGATGCTTCAGTTGGTTTCACTTGCGTCTCTAATTCTTCTGGTTTTATGCTAATCTTTGGCGATGGTACCATCACATCCTGTTCTATTTGTTTGTCAACTTTATCTTGTGGTTGTTCTGGTAAGTCTGGTGCGACATCTCACTCTTCAGGTTCTCCCGGCGATACGGGTACCATTGCTCTTGAACAAGGTTTATCTGATAGATGTGTTGGTTCCACTAGTAGGTCTTCTGATTCACTTCTTTTTTGTCTTTCTAATTGTAAGGTTTTCGTAGTCTGATGCCTGTTTTGGACGACCTCTGTTGTAATTGTGCACGTGGACTCTCACTCCATTGTAAAAGTCTATCACACTATTCTGGTTATCCTTGTAGAACTGTTTCTGTTGCCATTGTTTTTATTGTACCATTTGCTCCAAATTGGGGTGTAACAAATCTAAACGTGACCGTAATTTGCAACTCGTTGCTGACCCATTTGGAATGTGTTGTGATCTGTTAGCTGAACAACACTTTTGTCAAGTGATATGTTAATGTTCCTTGTTTTGCTAGGGACAGTTTTTTCTTCAATACCTGTACTGCTCTTTCCTCCAGCCCATTACTTGACGGGTGATACGGTGCTGTTTAATTGTGGTCTATTACATTCGATTTTACAAAATTGGTAAACTGTTGACTGGTAAATACTGACCCATTGTCTAATACCAGTTTTCGGGAATTCCACGAGTTGAGAAAAATTTTCTAACTTTCCACCGTAGTTTTCGTTGTTGCTGACACTACAGGTTCTACTTCAATCCACTACGTGTGTGTCAATTAGTACAAGAATCACTTTTCCTAGCAAGGGTCCAGCATAGTCCATGTGCACACTCATCCACGGCTGATGGGGCCAAGACCAGTGATGCAATGGAGCTTTTGGTGGTGTGTTCCTTGTTTCTTGACAACTAGAACAACTTTGGACCTTGCGTTTGATGTCCCCATTCAGTCCAGGCCACCAGATTATTGTTCTGACTAAGATTTTCATCCGTGCCACCCCAGGTTGACCAGCATGTAACTCCTCCAAAACTCGTTGTTGCCCTTGTGGTACAATTCATAATACGCATCCATTTTATATATAGTTGTTCACATGAGCAGTTCCACTTTACTCTAATTCCGTCACATTTTGTGGTGTGAGTGCTTCCGTTATTGCCTGAATTCATCCCTTGTCTGGATGTAACCCTGTCTTGTCTATGACATGTCTCAAATTAAATACACTATTTCAGATTGCATTAACCAGCATTTGTCTTAATTCAGCCTTAGTCCAGCCTCTTCCAACTTTGTCACACCTTACCTAAGTTAGACAAATGCTCTTGTTTGTTTTTTCCTGTTATTAAAATGTTATCTAAGTAGACCACTACTCCTGGAATTGCTTGCAACAGAGTTTCCATCGTTCTTTGAAAGATACTGGGAGCCGATGAAACACCAAACGATAGTCTATTATACTGATATAACACCTGGTGAGTATTGATGACTACATACTTACGTGATTCCTCATCAAGTACAAGCTGTTGATATTTTCTATCCAAATCCAGGGTTGTAAACTGCTGTTTTCCTGCTATTCGAGCAAACAAGTCAAGCCCATAGGCTGAGGGGGTTTGTGGGGTTCAGATGAACTGCTCGCTCAGCTGTCTAGGTCCGCTTTCGATCCAACGTTAGACTCACCCCCAGTCCTTGCTACGCCATGTGCTCTAGGAATCACGTGTGGATATGACCATGTGGTTTCACACGTGTTGTTGGCCTAAGCACGCCATGTGTGAAACCACATGCCCCTAAGCAGCTAGCGCACGTGATGACTTGACACGAGTCTAATGGCACGTAGTACGCAAAACGCACCTCTATATTTGATACGCCCTACTAGTAGCATCGAACTTTCATGCCTCTGCATCTGCCCAAATTACATTGCGCATGTGCCATTCACTATTCACGGAAGTGCAAGCGGCATAGAGATATGGGACGTCAGGAGCAGAAACCACGAGAAAGGAAACAGGTAGCTGCCAGTTCCCAAAGATTAGAGCAATTCTTGCAACCAAAACCTAAGGCAGTAGTGAGCGCTGAAGACATCGACATTGCTAGCTCTGAGACGGATCTTGCCAGTTGTTCAGCTGCTTTTGCAAGCCCGTCTCGTCAGCAGCAGATTCTTTACCAGAGGTGTGCTGTAAGCCTGTTACAGCTCAAGCCCTGTCAAGCTGTACTAGAGAAATCCAAAATGGCGATAGTATAAAAACCAGTCATCAACCCAGTGGGGAAAGCTGCATACCATTGGACATTGGTAGTATATTCATCAACACAAAGTCTTGTGAAGAGTTTTGTAGCGCTGTATGTGCTCTGACCATCGACCAGAAGTATGAGCTACTAAAGAGTCATAAGAAGCCTCGGAACGATCACATATTTCCAACACAATACCTTGGTGGTTGTAATCGTTCTTTCCGGCAAGTGTGACTGACAGAGTACTCTTGGATGGTTTACAGTGAGGAGGTCGATGGTGCATTATGCATTGCTTATGCGATCTTTAGTGCACATCTTTCAAGAGGCAAGTTTGTAGCACAACATTTCCGTGCATGGCATAAGAAAAGCGAAAAGGCAAAGGAGCACGAGCGATGTTTGTACCATCAAAGTGCTATGGAGCAAGCTGACCGATTGGTTCAAACAGTTGAATGTCCACAAACCAGCATAGTTGCCCAAGTTGATGCTTGCAAAGCTGCCAACGTAGAATGCAACCGCAAAGTACTCAAGTCCATTGCTAGCGCTGTGTTGTTCTGTGGCAGGCAATGCATTTTCCTTCGGGGAGATGTCGAAAAAATAGACATGCATGAAACGCCTGTTTCTGGCAACCCAGGAAATTTTCTTGCTCTTCTCAGGTTGTTAGCTGTTCATGACAATGTGTTACGTAGTCATTGGAAGCTCCTTCATTAGATGTGCCACATACCTCTCTCCTCAAGCTCAGAATGAACTGATCGATGTGATTAGAAAGCACATAATTCTTCAGGGCATTCTATATGATTCGAATGCTGCACCTTATTATACAATCTTGGCTGCTGAGGTTACATCCCACAATGAAGAGCATCTTGCTCTCTGTGCCAGGTTTGTCGATAGGAAGAAAGACGTCAGAGAAGAGTCTTTGTCATTTTTGAAGCTGGAAAGAATAAGTGGTGATAAAATTGCTGAAGTCATCCTGGAGTTCTTGAAAGAAAACAATATACCAGCAATGAACATGCGTGGCCAGGGATACGATGGTGCCAGTAACATGTCATCAGCTTCAGTAGGCGTTCAGGCACGTATTCTCATAAAAGCTCCTTTAGCTACGTATGTCTGTTGCAATGGCCATTGCCTCAATCTCATAATCAGCAAGTCCTGTGCCCTACCTTAGGTGCACAATGTTATTGACCGCCTGCAGTATTGCTGCCACTATTTCTGCAACAGCCCTAAACGAAATGGTGTTCTTAAGCTTATAGTCACTCACAATGTGGATAAATCAAAGAGAAAACCTCTTTTGGATCTTTGTAAGACTCGTTGGGCTGAGCAGCATAGTGCCTACCAGCATTTCTACCAAGCGTATGTGCTTATTGTGGAGGCTCTTGAGGTGATTGGATTCAAACACCATCTTGCTAAGTATGGTAATACATATGCTGATTGGGATTCAACAAGCCGAAGTGATGCACAGCAAATTCTAGCCAGCATTACATTATTTGAATTTATTGTTGTCTTTCTGACGGTGTATCAGTTTTGTCACACTTCAGTGACATCATAGTTAAGCTCCAGAAATCAGCGCTTGATATTGTTGAGGCACATGAGATGGTTGTTGAAATTTTGAAGCTGTACCAACGTGAACAAGAGAACATTGATGCCACCTTTGGTCTACTATATACTCAAAGTGTAAGGATGGCTGAGAAGATTGGAACCACTCCTACAATGCCACGCATAACATCAAGGCAACAGCACCACAACAATGCTGAAGCTTGCCCCCTTGTGAGTATTTCAAGAGAAATTTAGCAATTCCCTTTCTTGATCACATTATTATATCCATTAATCAGCAGTTTTCACAATCAGCAATTGTTGCTGCTTCACTACTTGGCCTTGTCCCGAGTGTCCTATGCACAAAGGAAGTTAACCTTGAAAACGCCATAAAGAGTATGAAGGAGATCTGCCATCTCTTGAACTATTTGAGTTAGAGCTCAAGTGATGGAAGAATTGATACATGCCCATGTCACTACAACTGAGGCCTGCATATCCAGCAGCTGCAATCAAAGATTGTGACATCGACAGTTTTCCAAACATAAGTGTTCTTTTGCAGATAGCTTGTACGATCCCAGTTACATCCTGTGAATGTGAACAAAGCGCTAGTGTGTTGCAACAGTTGAATAACTATATGCGAGCATCAATGGGAAAGAGTTGCCTGTCACACCTTGCACTCCTTCACATCCACTATGATGCAGAGGTTGATTTAGACAAAGTAGTAGACTGCTATGCTCATCTTCATCCTCGCAGACTGGAGCTAGAATAAATCTTGCAATGAGTTTTGTTTTTGCTTTTGACTTGACCTACCAAAGTTGCTAATGTAATTTTCGAAAATTTATTGTGTTTTTTCTGTACATGCATCTATATATATATATATATATATATATATATATATATATATATATATATATATATATATATATGTATATATGTATATATATATATATATATATATATATATATATATATATATATATATATATATATATATATATAAGATCAAAAAGACCACGCGATGTGTTTGTGATGTTATTGGTCACATTTTGGTGTATTACGCACCTCCATTTTTGAAGCCACACTACGGCCCTGCAAGTCTTGAATGCGTGGAATTGGATAAATATCACATTTTGACACTTGATTCACTGTCAACCGATAGTCTCCACAGATTTTGACCTTTCCACTACTTTTCAGTACTGCAACTATGGGAGCCGCCCCGCTCACTCCGAATAGTGTATTGGCTCAATAATTCTGGCTTTTGTGAGGTTGAACAATTCTTCTTCTATCTTCTCTCACAGTATACTGTACTTGTCTTTGGTCAGTAAAACTTGGGACTCGTCGTTTCTGTCACTGGTAATTTCGCTTCCACGCCTTGTGCCTAACTTCCCACTGAACACTTCATTGTATAATAACAATAACCCTTCCACTTTTCTTTGGTGAGGGTTTACCTCCTAAAGATGAACTCTTCCCCAATCAATTTGTACTTGTCGAATCCAGTCTCTTCTTAATAAACTCGGGCCAGTGCCTGCAAGCAGAAGAGACCATCGGCATCCATTCGGAATGTCTACCTGCACTTTCAACTTTCTACATACAGGTACTGGTTCCCCAGTCTTCATTGTCTTCTTTGTATCTTTGCAATACTGACGCTTGCTTCTGTGTCTATTTCCATCTTGAGTGACTGTCCTTGTACAGTCATCGTTGTTTTCATAGGCGTCTCTTTTCCTTTGTGTAACTCGTGAATATTACCACTAATCCACTCAACCTCCTCATCCTCATTTGTATCTAACTGTACCTCCTCATAGCCAATTTGTAGGAACCTCTGCCACGGTCCTCTTTCTCAGCCGTTTTTTCACTATTCGACAAACAGCCTTTGCATGCCCAATTTTGCCGCAACCAAAACATTTGACATTCTTGAACCAGCACTCGAACTAAACTGTTTGTGTCCCTGTTTACCACAGCGATAACAACAACCTTATCAAAATGACAACAATATCTTGTCAGTCGGTTTGTTACCTGCTTTGGGTACTCGTTGCTTCTGTAACTGGTATACGGACTCTCCTTCTGGATTGCCAGGCGTACTCATTGCTCCCTTCTGCTTTAACTCTGTGGTATTCTTTTTGCCTGTTTCTTGTGCAATCGCTAATTTATACGCCCCCTTGAATGTCAGTTCTGTTTTTGCCAACAGCCGTCGCTGTATACGGTCATTTATTATTCCTACAACTAGTCTGTCTCGTAGCATATCATTAAGCACCACCCCAAATTCGCGATGTTCACTGAGTCGCTGCAGCTTTGCCATGAATTTAGTGGTTGATTCGCTTTCCTCACGCGATTGACTGTTAAATCTAAATCATTGTACTATTACTGATGACTTCGGGCCGAAATTTTCTGTCAACGTCTGTAGTATTTCATCAATGAACTTCTCTTTAGGATTCAACAGAGCCTCTAAACTTCATAGAGTTTAATAGGTGTGAGCTCCAATCACGCTTAATAGAATGATGCATAATATATGTACGAGTTTAGCATGTGAATCAATTAATAACCACTCCTACTAAGAGGTACATTAGAAATAGCGTCTATGTGCCATCCTACCTATTCATAAATACATCTTTTTGCTTTGCCTGTACAGATGACAAATGGGCACACCCGAAAAAAGTAGTATAGCACACCGCAGCAGTGCCTCTGCCTGGAGAAACCCCTGCTGAGTGCTGACAATATGAATGAAACCATCTGTTTTGGTTAAAACATGGTTGGCTTTGACTATTTGAAAGTGCAACTGAGTTTGTTTTGGGTTTAGAACTTGGTCATTAATGAGCATCCAGTTGGCTCTTTATTGTAAGTCATTCATGATTGCTTTCTTTATACTACTTGCAAGCTTTATCTGCAATTATAGGTTTCTGCCTGGATAATAGTTTCCAATTTTCGCCTGCATTTTGCTTCATAGCCAGTATTCATCTATTGCTACAAATGCAAGGATTAGTTGGTATCAAACCATATTACCCTGCCTAGAATGGCAGGAGTACCTAGCACATTTGGTACTATGTGCCTTTGTACAGTGTGGTTAAGGAATAGGGTAGAAGCCATAGAATTCCTTGGAGGATTGCAGACCCAAGAATACATCACTGATAGCTGTAATTTTTATTCTGATTTGGTTGCTTCCTTTACAAATATTTTTAGTGACAACTGCTTTGTGCATCAGGTAGAAATTCTGCAAACTTTCATCAGAACTGTAGCTATCAGTGATGTTTTCCTTTGTCTTTTTTTATCCTCCAGGGAATTCCTTGGCTTCTACCCTACTCCCTAACCACACTGTACAAAGGCACATAGTACCGAATGTTCTAATGAGTGTCCTTGCCTGTCTGGGTGGGGTAATACGGCATACCTATTATGGCAATTATGATTCAGCCATATTATCAATGTAGGTTGGAGAATTGTATGCAGTTGGTGAACAGGTGATGTGTTTGTCAGTGCAATCATGACAAGAGTTAGAGTTACTGCAACTCATATCGAGTTGGTGTTGGCCTCATGCACAACGTGAATAAACATGAGAGTTAAGACAAGATTTTTGATGTTATTGTCGCATAATATTATTATCATGTTGTGCTCAAGCAGATCATTCTGATCTATAAGGTCTTTTGTAAGCACCAGAACCTAGCCCTGCTTCAGATGTTCCTAGACCATCATGGCTGTTTTGCCAAGGATGTAAATTTATGCCAAGTTTTTAGTTTCTACCATTTTAATATACGGCATCGTCTTGTCTGTTAAGCCAAGCTCATCATCGTCGCCATCAGTGTCGGCGTTATCGTTACCATTTCTTAGATGAGGAAATCTTCTAGTACGAAATAGCCTTAACAGATGACCAGGGACAACTTGGCGTTTTGCCAGAGGAGGAGTGTGACAACTTGTGCAGCATGCAGTTTTGACATCAGGGTGTTTTACTCAAAAATGCAGTTTCAAACATACAAGCTATCTCTCTGGCTGTAGCTGATCATAATCATGAAATGAGAAGAAACAAGAGTATGGAAAATGTGTCAGGAACTTGAAAATGGCAGTTTTACCGTATTTAATTAATCATTTCTCTGATTGGAAGGATGCAAGAAGACATGATATTGCTACTGTTTTGCAATTCTGTATGTTTATGGAAACAAATTGGCTTATCATTTCATCTGGTCATTGTCAAGACAGTGACGTTGTGAGTGGTGAAGGTCACTGTTATGTTTGTATGTTTGTAGAGATAGCCATGCGTGTAACATACATGTATAACACAACTCTGCTAGTAATTATAAAATCAAAACAGGACAACTCAATACCGGTCTGTGAATCACTAACTGCTACCGCTATAACTATCTGTGAAACCACACCACATCTTCCCCTCTCTACCACAATGTAGAGGGGTACCATCTATCATTGTATGCCAAACATCTCATAGTCTTTATGCCATGTTGGGGCCCATCGTAATCTTGATGGTCTTGCAGAAAGCTGTTCTCTCCCCCCCTTTTTCGCCTCACTACCCGTACTTCTTGTAGTCCTGTCCTCTCCTGGCAACTCATCTTTCTCCTCTACCCCATCTGCCGTTGTTGTAGCTGGCACCAATACCAATCTGTCCGCATGCCATCTAGTACCATCACTCAAACAATAGGTATCGTGTCCTCTATTTTCTACCACCTCCAAGGGCTTGGATAATCTTGGGTGCAATTTGCTTTTCCTTACTGGACGTTGGAAGAATACTCTTTTGCATTATGTTCTCTATCCACTTTCTTTTTTAGTTTGCGTTGTTCTTGTCTAATCTTTTTTGTTGTATCTTCTGTTGTTTCCTCAAAGTAGCATTCTCTTCCTCCATATCCTCATTTACACTATTCTTGTCATTCACTTGTGGTGGTAAAATTGCATGCAAAGGAAGGTGAAATTCCCTATTTATCATCATTTCCGCTGGTGATCGCCTTGTCAATGCATGAGGTGTTGCTCTGTAATTTATCAATATCCATCTAATTGCTTCAGGGAATGATCTGCTATAACAAGTGTGTTCTCAGACCTTGTTTCACGACTTGGTTGAACCTCTCTACTCCACTGTTGCTTGTGGATGGTGTAATGATGTTCAATGACTTAAATTGTCCTGAAACAAATTGAGGTCTGCTATCTGTGACAATAGTAGATGGCAAACCCCAATGAACAAAAAGGTCTTTCAAAAATTCAATGATTTGACTAGTTTCAGTATGACTAGTGGGACAAATCTCTGGCCATCTTGTATTCTAACTATGTACCACAATTAGAAATCGATAATTGTTCGGTGCTCCTTGAAATTCTCCAACTACGTCAATTTGAATCTCTTCGCAAGGCTTGGTCGGCCAAGGTATTGAGTGGAGTGGCACCGGTTTACATTGCAGTGATTTTCTCGACTTCCTCGTGCTACACAAACATTATTCCAAACAGAAAGCTCATCCTGAACGTTGTAGAATTTACTGAGTTGGTTACTTGTCAAATCTCATGGCCATCCCTTCACTATATATTCTCTGACTTTCTGTAGTATTGGATCTTTCTCTGACTCTTGTCTCAACTCTCTTGGTGTGACTACTGAGTCCAAGTATTGGCAAACCACCCGAATCGTTTCTCCGCCCACAGCACATAGCCCATAAACTCGATTTTTGTTTGCCCAAATGAGCACTTTTTACTGTTTAATGTGAGATGGTGGTCTGCTAGTTCTAGAGTTTTCTCTATACGGCAAGAAGTGCTCATTTGGGCAAACAGAAATTGAGTTTATGGGCTACAGAATCGATGCCAATGGCTTAAAACCATTCACTCAAAAATTGAAGCAATCGTAAACATTCCAATCCCAATAAATATGAAAGAGCTTGCATCATTCTTAGGAGTTGTGGGATCAGTAGACAAATTGAAAAGAAAAATTGTATTGCCACCTGATTAGGCTCATTTTTCAATAGATGATGCAACACACTGTATGTCACGTGTGATTCTTCAGGAGTGGCACTGGAGGCAGTGTTAACCCAAATTAATCAAGGCATCGAAAAACCGATAGCATTTGCCTCACTGGCATTGACAGATCAAGAAAGAAATGCTCGGTAGGAGAAAGAGAGGCTCTGGCTTGTCTATGGGAAAGGTGGCACAATACTTTTATGGTTGCCAATTTGTATTGCAAACAGACCATCAGGCGGTAACGGTTCTGTCATCAGGAGGATCAGGCCATCGACCTCTTCGAATTCATAGATGGTTCGATCGTTTCAACCAGTATAATTTTGAAGTGCAATACATACCAGGCAAACAAAATCAGGTTTCAGATTTTCTTTTAAGAGTCTCTGGTGGTTTGCATAATACAGAATGTGGTGTGGGCGGAGAAACGTTTCAGGTGGTTTGCCAGTACTTGGACTCAGTAGTCACACCAGGAGAGTTGAGACAAGAGTCAGAGAAAGATCCAATACTACAGATGGTGGTCTGCTAGTTCTAGAGTTTTCTCTAGACGGCAGTCATGTTCTGCATTGCTTGAGCCATGTATTACTATATCGTCCAAATATACAGTCACTCCTTCAAGCCCTCTCAAAACTTGCTTCATAATCTTTTGGAACGCACTAGGGGCTGATGCCAAGCCAAATGGAACTCGTCGAAATTGATACACCCCATCATGAGTAATGAACACAGTAATGCTCCGACTGCTCGTATCTGGAGGAATCTGCAAACTGCCTTGATAAATTCAGTCTGGAGAATACAGTTGACCCATTAAATTCTGACATTAACTCTTCTAGAGAAGGAATTGGATACGTTCCTGGAATTACAGCCTTGTGTACTTGTCTTAGATCAAGGCATAATCGGATATCCCTGACTTCTTTTGTACAATCACCACATTCGACATCTAAGGGGAGATATCAATCTGCTCAATAATTTCTTCTGACAACATTCTACTGATCTCCTCAGATACTTTTTTTGCGAAGACAAAGGTATACGACTCATCATCTGTCTCAATGGAGTCGCATCTTGTCGTAGCATAGGCCGGTGTGAAATTTTTTTACTTTGCCCAGTCCCTAAAAAATGTTGCTCCATATTTGTCTCACCTTGCCTTTTTGTCTCACCTTGCCTTTTTGTCTCACCTTGCCATCTACTATTAGTAACTTCTTTTCATTTGTCATAGTATCTACAAATTTGAAATCCCAGCCTATCGAATAAGTCCACACTCATTAAGTTTGCTCCCTTAAGCTGAGTTTACATTAAAGACGTAAGGAGGTGTTACGTGCTCCTTACGTGCTTTGCGTTTTCTTACGTCCTTATGTGTCTGTTCACATTAAAACGCCGAACGCGGAGACGTAAAGAGATGCAAGTAAATAGACTCGGTTTCTATTCTTGCGTCTTGCGTCTCGCGTTTCTTATATCAACCTGACTTGTGGGGTGATGATAGTCCCGTATTTCTAATGGAAGAACATCTAATTGAGAGCCTTCGTTTGTATCATTGTATTTTTACATCGCAGAGATGCATTTTCTATTAAATTGTGATAGGCTCCTTGCTGGAGCCTTTTGGCAGGAACTGGAGCGGCCAATTCTCTCTTCCTTTTTCTCTGTTGTCGTTTAAGACACAACGCAAGCGCCAAAATCGTGGTTGCAATCAGCAAAACAGCTCCTTAAAAATTATAGCGTGCGTTAAATTATGTTGTTGAAAGTCACAAAAGGCTAGCCTGTTAACCAGAAGACGCAAGACACAAGACGCAAACGCATATAATGTAAACGCAGTTTTAATGTGAACAGAAAAAAGGTGCAAGGAGGCACAAGACGCAAAGACGTAAGGCTTTGTGTCTTTAGTGTAAACCCGGCTTTAGTCGTAACATAGAATGAGAAAGGAAAGGATTGCCTACCAGCAAAGCTTACTGATAATGTCACTTGTCCCAAGACAGGAATAATTGATCCTTCATATGCTGATAGGGTAATTGATGGCCCTAATGATAATCACTTGAAATTTTGTTGAAAAAAAGTTTGTTGATTAATTACTGACGCCTTGGCACCCAAATCAACAATAAACTGGATTTCAAGACCCTATATGTGACAACTGCAGGTTTTAATTTCCCCCTTGACTGCTGTTAATACTATTGACCACTTTACTTTTTTGCTTAGATAGAAAACATCTGGCAAAATGGTTGTACTTGCCACAATGTCGGCACTGTTTGCCTTTGCAGGACATATTCTACTGCCTGTAGAGTGGTCAGAAAATTCACAACTACCACACAGAATTTGCCTCTGCTTAACCAAGTGGTGCTCAAGAGACTGCACTTGCTTTTGTCTGCTCCTCCGTCTGATTGACACCTCTTGGATGGAATTCCCAAGGGAACCTCCTGACAAACTTTGCGGGTGTACAGCACCTGTGTGGAATATTCTAAGGATTCGCCCGCAGTCCTAGCCATCTGTTGTGCTTCCGCCAGAGCATTTTCTACCTGGCTGGCCAACTCAATGACTCTCGCAAAGGACAGCCCACCCGATTCCAACAACAATTTTCTCTAACCTTGGGAATGTTCGTTTTTTCAATTAGTTGGTCTCTCACCATTTTGTTCTCCATAGTCCCAAACTTACACTTCCTTGCTAATTGTCTCAAACATATTCTCAAACTGATTCCCCTTGGTTGTTGCCTTTGTCGGAATCTGAACCGAGCTACTACTATGTTTGTGTGAGACCCAAAATGGTCACCCAAAGACTTCATGGCTGCCTCATATGTGTCTGACGTCACATCCAGTGAAGAGAAAACTCGCTGTCCCTCAGTTCCTAGACAATGGACCAATACTGACCTTTTCCTGGAATCCGGAAGAGCTGAAACACCCGTTGCCTCCAAATATGTTTTTGTAAAACTTGCAATCCAGTCTTCCCATTCAACCGGTGGCTGTCCTACATGTGCCAAAAAAAGGAAACAGCGGGACCAAACCTGCTCCGGTGCATGCCATATATCCTGTGAGTTCTGCTCTTGCTTCCTCTATCCTCGTCGCCTAATTGTTATGTTTGTAGAGATAGCCACGCGTGTAACATACACGTATAACACAACTTTGTTAGTAATTATAAAATCAAAACAGGACAACTCAATACTGGTTCGTAAATCACTGACCGCTAACTCATGCTACCGCTATAACTATCTGTGAAACCACACCTCAGTCACTTCACTGAATGCATAGATAATAGATACTATTAGTGTGTTTAAGATGTCTGGTAGATATAGAATGTATAGACATTTGTTATATAATTGAAAAAATTATTGTTATTTGTTATTATTATTGTTTAATAGTGAATTTTTGTTTTGTAGGATGATGCAAGAGCTGATAGTCAGATTGTGCTGTGTTGCTATCAAGCTGTCAATTGCTACTATTACAAGTACACTGTGGATGGCTTGAACGTCATCTTGCTTAATATCATCACATAGCAACATTAATTGAAATGGCATTACCAGTGTTTCACTATTATATTCCTTAACATTTGTAAACATATGCTGCCAATTGTACTTTTTGCTATAATTATAGGTTTTGCTGACAAATCAGATGATCCATGGGTGCCTGTTCTTGGGGTAAGAGATTATTGGTTGCTGTAGACATGCAGTCTGTGGAACACCAGTATTATGTTGTAGAAATTCTTCATTGCATTATTGGGAATCATTCCATTGGCTTATTGCATAGGAATGGCAATAACTAGGTGAGAGACATATCTTGTGAATACATTAATTGGTACATCTTTTTGTATGTTTGTTTGGCAGTATTGCTGCTCAGAGCAGTTTTCTAATGGGGGCAGTTTTGAATGCAACATTTGGATCAGTGGTAGAACTGATCTTGTATGTAAGTACTATGGTGAAAGGGAAAAAAGGTTGCTACGTTGAGTTGGTCAAGGCAGCATTAACAGGTTTATTTGCTAATGTTTTTGTTATGCAAAGTGCGCTGATATTGATTGTATATATTCTTGAAGGGACTCTCCTAGCTACAATGCTTCTTATTCCTGTAAGACAGAATGTGTGGTATTGCTTGGACTACAAGCTAGTGCTGTTTTATGTAAGGGTATCTGTATGGTTATTGGGGGCCTCAAACATGCTGAGCAAAATTTCAATTCTCGGACTGCCGGTGTTAGCTCTACTCTTCTTTTGGTGTCTGTGGCTGGAGCTTTTGCTCCAACCTTCTTTTCACTGGCATTTCCTTTGAATGTTCCATACAACACAACTTGCTTTGTTAAGTGTATCGGCTTATTTACACATGATTCGGTCACATAACGGTATTTAACAGGACTGCAGTTACGTCTCTTCCAATAATGCAAGCAGGTACCATTTTTTGTGTTCTGACTGTATCAACAATGGAACAAAGGTAAATAGGCATATTCTGTAACAGAAAGGTTACTTATGTTCAGAATATATTTATAGGCAACTGATGATCAAATTGAACATTCTACAAATTACATGATGTAGATATTGCTTTTGTATGGATTTGTAGTGAAATGTTAAGTTTCTGTTGCATTAGACCCTTGTCTGTTGTATGTGCTGTTCTTCTTCCGTTGGCCTATGTTATTGGTCTCGTCTACTCACTGAAGACACACAAGCATATTCATGTGATACCAGAAGCTGATGTGAAGTCCAGGAAAGGTGGTAAGAGCACACTATTCTGTACTGACTATGTTGCAGTAGAGTTGATATTGTAGTTGGGCATCAGTGCAACAAGGTAATGGTAGATAGCTTGTGTGTGTGTGTGTGTGTGTGTGTGTGTGTGTGTGTGTGTGTGTGTGTGTGTGTGTGTGTGTTCGTGCGTGTGTGCGTTTGTGCATGTGTTCGTGCATGCATTCGTGCATGTGTGCGTGCGTGCATGGTAGTCTCATATAGCCAGACCTTTTCCCGATGACATGCATGACATCTGTAGCTCAATTGTAAGGGAGTCCCATTTAAATATAGAAATAAATATTTGTGATCTTTGAGTCACAACTTCAAGTCATGGTGAGTGCAGATGTAATTCTCTTGGGCAAGGAACTCGCACACAAGTGCTTCTCTCGACTCAGGAGTATAAATGATTATCTTGTTTTTGACTGGGATGGCAAAAGCCTCTGAATGTGACGTGTGTTATCAGATCCTTGGGTTCTTGGTGGAATGTAGGTTGTCCACACCACAGTTTGCATTACAGTCAGTACTTCTGCGAGATACCTTGGCAACTGTCAGGAGATTGCGTAGTGCAGCCCCTAGATTCTGCTCTTGCTTCGCTAGCACACAGGAACTTGGCTATTAGGTTGGGGTGTGATCTTCTAGCTTCTATCTGTTTGCCATTTGTGTGTGTGTGTGTGTGTGTGTGTGTGTGTGTGTGTGTGTGTGTGTGTGTGTGTGTGTGGGTGTGGGTGTGGGTGTGGGTGTGGGTGTGGGTGTGGGTGTGGGTGTGGGTGTGGGTGTGGGTGTGGGTGTGGGTGTGGGTGTGTGTGTGTGTGTGGTGTGTGTGTGTGTGTGTGTGTGTGTGTGTGTGTGTGTGTGTGTGTGTGTGTACTTGTGGGCTTGAGGTCGAGTGGCAAAGCTGCACACCAAAGTCAGTGCCCTTGCATACCCAGCAAAATGACAAGGGTACATCAGTGCATGCCAGAAACTCTTGAGTATCGATCTGGAGGTTCCACCTAGAATTAGGTAGGGGTGCCATTTTCAATCATTTGAAAGCCTCATTTATTTTTTCCATTTGTGTTTGTGTGGTTACTGTTGTATGTGCTCTACTGCAGAACATAAATCACAAGTGCATGGGCTTAAAATGGTGTTTTCTTAGATGTATATTGATAGATTTGTGCAACAAGGCTTAGCTTTCAAGTTATGGCAGTTAGTTTGACTAAACCGATCTAGAATATTGAAAAGTAAAGAACAACTCTTGCTAGGAATTTTGTCATACTAATTACCTACTCACTGCATATTCTCCATCAGACAGTAGTGTTTGCATTCTACACACCCATATCTCTGCCTGTTGATTATAAATCACTAATCAACAACTCTAAACACATGTGAGCACACATAAATGACACACACACACACACACACACACACACACACACACACACACACACACACACACACACACACACACACAAACACAAACACACATTCACACACGTGCACACGCACACGCACACCACAAAATTCTAAATATTATGGGACAAAGTTTGAGAATGGGGTGCAGATGATTCTGTCATAAACAATTGATTTAAATGTTCTATTTTCTACAAAGCATCTTCTACAAATGTGTTGCAGGTTATTTGTTCTTTGCTTCTACAGGTCATCGTTCCTATGCTGCTGAATGGTCAAGACTCAAGGGATTCATTATACTCCTTATTGCTAGTGCAGCTATGTCTCTTATTGCCGAAGTTATTGCTGACAACATCCAACCTGTTTTGAGGAACTTTCATGTGTCTGAGGTGGGTGATTTCAGTCACATTCATTCTCTATTTAGCAGTGTAAACAGTAATTCCTGGTGTTTGGTAAATTTATTATTAAGCCTCTATTTGTAGAGTTTTGTGGGGGTCACACTGTTGGCTCTTGTGCCTGATATTCCTGAATTTGTCAATGGAATACAATTTGCACTGCAAAACAACATAGCTCTTAGGTACACAAACATTGTGCCAGGTGTATTGTGACTGAGCATAAATGCATTGCGTTGGTTTTATTTACAGTATTGAAGTCGGCAGTTCTATTGCTGTGCAAGTCTGCTTGTTACAGATTCCTGTGCTAGTTTTTGTGGAACTCATATATGTATGTTACAATGTTAACTACTGCAAATTGTATAGCACTTTGGTATCTGTGAGTGTATTTTGTATGTCCATATTGTTGTGGTTGTGTCAGTGTTTATTTGTATGTATGTTTGTGTGTGTGAAATTGTAGCAGCATTTCTGAATAGTTGTTAGAGGTTTAGCAAGAGTCTGCAGTGGTGTAGTTTGGTGCTTGTCAGGACAAGGTTATGGTGAGTGGCTAGTGGGCATGCACATGGCTTTGGAAGGGCTGATCAAACTCTCTTGAGTAAGGTGCTGTTGCCACACCTATATTATAGGCCTATTGAGTATCATGAGAGTAACAACCTAAGGAATCCTAGATACACACCACTCTCATTTTTGGTCAGATATGAAATGAACCGGTTTCGTTGTGGCATGTTGGTAGTTGACACTAGAATTGTCAAGCTCTTCATCATGCGTTAAATTGTTATGGGTATTTAATTATACATCCTGACATAGCTAGATATGCAACTCTGAATGCAACTGTTTTGTCGTCACATGTGGTCATGTTTACTAGATTGATTATCTGAGCTGTTAATGATCTGGTTTGATTGATTGATTGATTGATTAATTGATTGATTGATTGATTGATTGATTGATTGATTGATTGATTGATTGTGTTTTGTGCCTTTCTACATTGTCTCTGTTAGACAAATTTTTTTTCAGACAAGTTCTGTTACAACTGCTATGCTTCTAGTGTATGACAAATTAGTTGCCTGCATGGGTGTTCGGACAACCAGAAATACCATATAGTATATTGACAACTACCCTAATTTCCAGCATGACATTTCCTTTCTGAGCAGGCATAGCCATGCACGGTGGTTGCTGTGCTTGATCAGTGACATATCATAGTTTGAGATTCACATGCGTGCTGAAGGAACCACTTCAAATGCCATTGCTGAGTTGACCAGTTTCCAGTTCTCAAAGCTGTAGGCTCACAGTCACATTGTTACTGTAGTGATCAAAGATGGAGTATTTAGCATGCTATACTATTTTGTATATTTAAACAACTCTGTGAAGGCTATATTCACTTTGCCTGATGCTGTTGGAGCTAAATTAGCCACCAGCCCATTGAAGTGCCAGGCATTAGAGCTTCACGAGTAGCTTTTGGTCACGGGACCCATTCTGATGTTGGGAAATGGAACTTGTGGAACAGTACTTTGTAGTAGGGAAAATATGCCATTTTCTGTTTAATTAATATAATATGGTTGACAAACACAACACAACAAGCGGTCAGTACTAAAGAACTCAAAAGAGTGCACCTCATCGATTAAGAAAATTGCCAAACACATGAGCAAGGGTGTGTTTACAACCAGAAAATATGGTTATTAAGTTAATATCTGACAATTGTAGTTGTCACTGCATGAATTGCATATTCTGTTTGTTGTTGTAATAAGGTCATGAAGTTAGTTATGGACAACCAGAGTATAATGACCAGGCAACTGAAAATTTTGATGAATGGTTGCTCAGAGACTACTTAGACGTGGCATGATTTGTCTCACACTGGCTTTTATGACATCCTCTTCTAAATGTCTGATGTGATAACTGCACAAGTTCGGTTATGCTGCAGGCCATATGCCAAAATGTTTTACAGAATTATATGCATAATAGCCTTTATACAAAATAGGATAGCTCCCACACTAAGTATGGCATACTGTTTGCAAAGAATGTTGTGCAATGTTTTTCCACAAGCAGAATTGTCTATGTAATCTTTGCTGACAACGTAGAGTCTAAGGCCATGTTTCCACTAACTGCACTTTAAACTAGTTTAGCTTAAACGCGTTTAAAATTAACTAAACCAGTTCAAGAAACCGACTGTTTCCACTAGGAACTTGCACATCCAGGATGACAAACCGTCTAGGAACGCCTTATTTTGGAGTATTGGACTGCTCTGTCGCCAAGTCAGAGCAACTGTTGGTTTTTACTGATTCAGCATTTGTTAGTAGGAATTTGCATGACGATGACCAAGGACATCATCTTCTCTCTCTCTCTCTTCGTAGCAGCTGATTTCTTTCCCTAGGTAACAACCCTTACATCTTCTAAGGCAATCCTATCCCAGCAAAATAGTCAATATCATCAAACGGCGGTCTCAGAAGCCATCTAAACAAGCACCCTACTGTCGCGTGACAGTTAAACCTAAACCACTTTGCTAAACCTAAACCACTTTGCTAAACCTACTTTGAAGTAGGTTTAATTAATTAAGAAAGCAGTTTAGGTTTAAAATGGTTTAGTGCAGGTGGAAACAGGTCAATTCTTAAACCAGTTTAGCTTAAACCACTTGCTAAATCGGTTTAGGCGCTAGTGGAAAAACGCCCTAAGTGGTTGACATATTGAATTTCAAATAGTCTCATTTATTCAGATGGAGGTTTATAACTTTGAAAACAATAACTTGCCCTTTCTTGGGTTAAAGGGCAAGTCTCACAGAAAAACAACGTAATCTTAAATAGTAGGCCTTGATGAAAGACTATAGTAAAGTCTCGAAGCAATCAGAAGTTGACAACGGCAAACTTTGTATGTGAGGCAATTTCATTGCTGTACACAAGATGCAACAAATCGCTAAAAAGTTGTGCTTTGATCAGTTATGCAACAGTTATTTAGTAGTTGTTTCCAAGGGTGGACCAGCATTTGCAAACTTGATCCAAACATCTGATTCAATGTTTTAATGAGAATTACGCTGACGTGGGGAATGAGTGGTCTATTAGCAGAGATGAAGCATGCAGACCAAGAGGGGAAACATTTAAGGTTTGTAGTAACAAACCTGCACTAATGGTTAAAGTAAGCATAAGTTGTTGTCACCAGAGATACAGTGTTGAAGATAAGTCAAGTTTGGCGGCATTACAACAGCTATTAACATATGTGAATGTAGCCTGCTTTTTTGCTTGTGTCAATCAAACTGAGAATTCATAAAAGATGATACAGTAATTTGTTAATCAGCAGCAATGACATTTCATCAGGAAATTGAAACCAAATATCAATGTGAACAATTTGGGTCTTGTTTTGTTCATCCGACCTTGAAGTATTTGCATCAGACAGGCTGTCATACTACTGCAGTAGTTGATTGTATTAAGTTAAACTTGGTGTTTGGGTTAATTGTGTAAATGTGCTGTTTAGAGACAGCTGAACTGTGTCAATCAACACTGAATCATTCTATCAAGCAGGCACTTTCCAGCTAGCCATGGTGCCAGTGTAACACAATTCAGCAAACTGGTCTTTCTCCTTGTAGGGATATGACCTAATGAATGCCTGAGCCTGTTATATGGCAAGATCACAACAAATGTTTTCTCTCAGTATGGCCCAAAAGAATGCCACACGTCACTCCATTATGATGCATGTCATAATATGATTCTGCATTTGCATGGCTTGCTCAAAGTAGCACAGTATAGACAAGACAGCATATTCATAATTTTCACTTCTACTAAACGTGTCACTGTGCTGATTTGTCATGATTGAATGGCTTAGTGTAAGCATGCTATTACATGCTAGCTAGTCAAGTTTACAACTCACTATATCCAGCAGTTTTGTAAGTTAGCGTCTTTCTCACATCATGTTTGTGGATTGTTGATTTGAAAGTATATAGTTTGTGTTTTCTGTTGTTGCCTAGCGCATATTTGGAATGGATGTTGTTGACTTCTGGTTGAGAGAGTTGACGCAGGCATTTTATACCCCATGATGGCACAATGTCAAGTTTTTTACCACTTGCTGCAGACTTCTATAGATTGTGTTTTAGGCTGGCAGCTTGGTTAGCAGCATGCAAGACAGTTCAAGACACTGACTAGTCTCTTCTTACTTGTATATGTAGTAATGACATACACTTTGTAGTTTTTGTCGTTTACTTCTCACTTTCCATTGTCTTACACTTTCTAAATCTTTCGAGACATATCATGTCACTTGTAGTGATCAATGTGCTGCTACTAGAGATCACATTCCTGCACATTGTGCAATGGCTAACTGTCTTAATGTTTCTTTTTGTGAACTTCTTGCTGTCTATTGTCTGCCATTTTGTCCAATATCGCCCTTTTGACAGCATTTTTAGCTGGTCTTTCTTGTTCATCTGATGATCGTGTGGGCTAACTGTTATCTTTTGACCACTTGTCTATCTATCATTCCATAGGACATAGGAAATAGTACATTAGGCCAGTAGACAATGAATTAAGCACTGACATCTTGCTCATCTTTGAAAGTTGAGTATTTGCTATTCGGTATGGTTCCTGTAGATGTACAACTTTGTGTTCGTGTTGTCCTGAGATTGCAATTTTGGTAGTCCACTCTTCTGGCCATCTTAATCTTAGCCTTCCTGCATAATGCAACTGAAAGTTTTGGTTTTTGATGAACTTAGTACAGACAAATAAAATGACAAGTCAAAAGTTGAGTTGAGCAGTAATCTAAACTGGCCTCAATGCAGTCTTTGTTACCTGCTTGCATTATAGGTGGTTAATTAATAGCAAACATTTGTGGTCTATCACTGCTGCCAGTTTTTTGGGCATTGATTCTCTGATTTTTACACTGCTGATTGGCATACTTTACTATTCTTCTTGGACTGTTTTGAACAATTCCTAGGTAGATGATTTTCTTTGCTAATAAGTAGTATGTATTACCTCTATCCACAATATGTGTAAATAGTCTTTGGTAATGAATGATGAATAATATACCACCACTGACATTTCTTAGGTTTTCCACGGTTAGAGAAAACAAGGAATCATATTGGGGTCACCTTAGTTAATGCTCTTGACCAGTTCCATGCTTTGAGAGTTTCTATGTTTGTGGACTTAGAAGACTTTGATCTCAGCTGCAGCATATGGTTTACACTCAGACTTCCCTTACTCGGGCAGCTTAGGACCGGGCACTGTTCGTAACTTGGAATTGTCGTGTTCTTGGAACACTCCACAGTTCTCAAAGCAAATGTTACTTGTTGTACTCTCGATCCATATTTCAAAGCATGCACTGCAGACAGTCATACATACATTACATGTTCACTCTATGTCACTGGAAACAGTCACTATAACTAAATTTTGGCACAAAAGCAGTGATCAATGCCTCCGAGGGACTCCCTCTATAGGCCATGTGTTCCTCGCTAGAACACGTGACATAATTAGATGGACATGCCCTGGGTGAGGGGAGTTTGAGTGTACTTGTTTTTATAGCAGTTTCTTTAATTGTATATGTATGTATGATTTGACATGGAGACATCGAGTTTAGTGCTTAATAAATTTGCAAATATATTAATCTGCAAGGCTTGCTGTTTTGAAGTTGATGAGGGTTGATCATGTTGTGCATTTATGTATGGCTTAGATGCCAGTTGTCTTACAGTATATGGGTAGACAGAAACATATCTTACCATACCTGACACACTTATGTGTCTGATATAAGCATCTAGGTTGGTTACAGAGAAAACCATCACGCACTTTGTGATGAGTGGTGACAACATGATGACTACAGTTATTTGTTTTGCTATTTTGTAGCCTATGGGGTTTGTGCTTGTTTTCAACAATGTGTGTCTTTGGGCAGTGCTGCTTAGCACATTGTTGATGAACTACACCTACATGGATGGGAAGTCAGACTACTTTCAGGGTAACAAGCAAGAAATTGGGCTCTGTTGGTATTAAAATTGTTTCAATGTTTTGATAGGATCAGCATTGTGTATAGTCTACTTCATAAGCATTGCAATGTTCTACTTTATTCCCTCGGGTTCTCATCTCTGCTGATTTGACAACATATTTTAATTCCGACAGAATCTTGCTGCTTTTGTACTACGTTTTTCTTCGTTTCATTTCTGTGGTTTGTAGGAAACGGATGTAGACATACAGTGCACTCCTAACATGGTTATCTATTGTCTTTGTCTTGACGCGCTTTAGCTGTCCGCGTACACTTCCTGGCACACGAAGGTACGGACATGTGATGTATTTCCGTTGAAACGTAGACTCTACCCAGTCCTCCTCGCGCACGCTCCACATGTTTTGGCACGTGCTTTTTGTGCCAAACATGTTGAGCGCGCGCGAGGAGGAGGACTGGGTACCCTAGAGTACGGAAGCCGGTAGCGGCGGGTTGATATCAGTCCACCGTTCTCGGTTGCACTGATATCAATGGACACAAACATTGTAGCGCACGTTACCAAATGTGTAACGTACGGAAGCCTGTAGTGGTAGGTTGATATCAATCCGCAGTTCTCGGCCGCATTGATATCAGTGGACACAGTGGACGTACAGTACTGGCACTTTCTTTAGTACCCGGATAAACGTCCCGTATACGCTGTATTCTGCACGTGCCATAAGCCCGTCCTTCACGTGCCGGCTTTACTTATCCGCGCCAAATCCAGTCAAAAGTGCGTTTAGTCCCGCCTGTTTTCTTTCGCGCTCTTTTCGATTTCGCGACATGTTTGCCAAGTTTTCGAGCTCTTTTCTTACGACATTCAAGGGCAGGTTAGACAGTGAAGCCGTACTTACGCACACGTACATGAGACTCAATCTGCACTCCATCACGTGCCTACTTCTTTTTCAATGCATCTAGGTCCGCTAGACACCTAAACAGGCAAGATTGTACGAGACTGACCTTTCCCAAAGTGAGTCCAGAGAAGGGCTAGCTCATCACTGTGCCCAAAGCCACTCACTTTAGCGACCCACACAGTAGCCCAATGATGCCCAGTGAGTCTGCCTGCAGAAATCTGGCTGGAGACAACACTCAAGCCGGTGCATTCCTATTTGGCGTATTCAATCTTGAAGGAATTAGAGAGTTCCAAGCAATACATGAAGCCAAATCCATTGGCTCCCAGGTATATGTACGTGAATTTTACTAGTTAACCGGACTTCGCTAAAGCACACTTGAAGCAGTGTGCAAGAGTTACTAAATGCAACATTGTACACACACAACTACAAACTGGTTGTTATTTGACTTGCTACTCAGTACTGATATGCCACAGATTGTTATCAGTGCTCAGTATACACTAGCTTATTATACATGTGGTGTGTGTGTGTGTGTGTGTGTGTGTGTGTGTGTGTGTGTGTGTGTGTGTGTGTGTGTGTGTGTGTGTGTGTGTGTGTGTGTGTGTATTTATATTATTATATCCAACCGGTAATGACTATAACTGGTTAGAATTGAATTATACAGCATCGTAAACTGGCAAACAAATGTCACAGCTGTTGCACTAGCAGCTTGAATAGTGGCATGATTTTGCTGGACACTACTTTGACATGCCATTCATTGATCCAACCTTCCAAATATATGCAATCTTCTTCACATGTCCTACACACAATGCAAAATATTAAGCATAGCATTTCTTCAGTAAAATTTTCATTTAATTAATCAATTAATTAAAAGACTGTACAGTACATGAACTGGTTACTTGTACAGTGTAATGACATGGACCACACTCGCTGAACCATTGATTTTCAAGGGACCAATATATATATGGACATTTGTTGCTGTCCAGAACACCACAGAAAAGTATAGCTGCACCATTTTTGCAGCACTGGCTGTTAAAGGCAAAACATACATATACACCTGCACTGGAACATGTACAAAAACCCTTTTTTGCTAAAGTTTCACTGATAAAACAGTTTTACTTATTCTCCAATAACTGATAATCTAGACCAGTGGTTCTTAATCTTGTTGGAGGTACTGACCCCCACCAGTTTCATATGCGCATTCACCGAACCTTTCTTAATTGGAAAAATAAAATTCAAAACATAGTCATAGGTATATATTTTACTGGTGCACAAAATGAACCGTGCATCAACATCAGTGTTCAAAGAACAAAACCATTAAAACATGATTTTCACACAAAAACAAAAACATAATAATGAATATTTACTGCAAAGCGGGGCGTGTCATCACGAACCATATGAGTCGGGTGTGTGTCTTGACCTCCGCCGAACCCCTGAGACTGACTCACCGAACCCAGGTTAAGAACCACTGATCTAGACCAATACAAGCCGATACCGATCGATACACGTAGCCAATCCAATATTTCACGATTATCTGTAATATTGACAACTTAATTAGTTAACATTGAGTCATATTTGTGGTATCGTAGGTCTTGTACCCTGCCACAAGAAATAAACTTATTCCAAAAATTACAGAGGCAAATTGCAGTCCTCTCTCAAGTGAAAGTGTTCCTAGAATGAGATCTCTTCTTTAGCTTCAAATTCATCACGAGGTGACCCTCACACGCCAACCATACCTCTACACATGCACATCCTCATTCTGTATTATTGGCTGCAACCAAACCATGTATCGTATACATGTAAAGTATATGTAAAGAATGTATAGCATACCTCACTTTTCCGACATTTATTTAATACTTAATTTTAAAGATTGAGAAATTTTTTGAATAATCTGAGGTGTGTTGGGTTTGATAGTTTATGCAACATGTAAAATTATACCTAAAATCATATTTGTCTGTAAATTTACAGTTTGATAATGATTTCTACAGCCTACATTGATTGATTTATACAGTCTATTTATATATAGTCAATATGATCTTATACGGCCAGTCAATATTGATTGATATACACAGTCAATATTGGTTGATCATAGTAAGACTATTATTGCTCGCTCCTTCATTTTAGTTCTCGTTTGAATTCCTTGTTATCTACAAACAGTGCATTCCAAATAATTTCACTGGTTGCATCATGGTTTTATCCATAAAAAGTCTATGTCCACACTAAAGAACAAGATCACCAAAATAATCCATGTTTCCACATATACATCTTGCTGCTTCTTGACTAACTTGAAATAGAGAATGTCAGTCTTCGAAACAAAGTTAAGCTCAACACTATTGCTAATGTATATATCAATCAATATTTACTGTACAGTATACATCAATCAATATTGCCTGTATACAATAATATTGACTATATATAAATTGGCGGTATAAATCAATCAATGTAGGCTGTATAAATCATTATCAAACTGCAAATTAACAGACAAACGATTGAAACTAAATTTTAGATGTTGAATTAATTAGCTATCAAACCCAGCACACACCAGCACACGTCAAATTATTCTAAAAATTTCTCTAAATTTTTTAAATTAAATATTAAGCAAATGTTGATAAAACCAAGGTATACATGCTAGTATTGCTTACACACAAATGTTTAGAATATCAATCTTGCTAAGTGAATCCTTGCCCAAAATCTATTTATTTATTTGAAACGTACCAAGAATTTTTTCAACTGCTGCTCTAAAACTCAATTGCTATACTCAATTCCTGATTTATGTGGTTAGCAGACCATTCCCATGCCAAACTGCACGCAGAAGATGCTCCTAAAGCACACGTCAGATGTCATCCCTTTACAACTCCAACTGACACAAGAAACGAGTTTTCATTACTGATAGTTAGCCAAGCAACACACAAGAGTGATTCTCACGGAAATTTGGCGTCTCTGTGTCCTGTGCTTGAACCAAGTTGGTAGAAGCACGAACAGACGGTCTGACAGCAACTGAAACAAAATACAAAATGTAGATTTTTACTGTGGAGGGATGGAGGGATTGTACAGGATTAGTGTCTTCTTTCATTCATGAATCTGTCAGCCAATCAACTGTCTCTGTCTGTCTGTTCATCAGTCTGTTTGTATCTCCATCTCTTTGTCTGTCCTCTGTCTGTCCATTGTTTGTCCATCTTTCTGTCTGTTTGTCTACTTGTCTGTCTGTCTGTATGTCCATCTGTCTGTCTGTATATCTTTCTGTCTGTTTGTCTACTTGTCTGTCCATTGTCTGTCTGTCTGTCTGTAAGTCTGCCCCTTGTCTGTCCGTCGGTTTGTTTGTCTGTTCATCTGTCTGTATGTATGTATGTCCATCTCTCTGTCTGTCCTCTTCTCCATCTGTCTGTCTGTCCATTGTCTATCCATCCATCTAAACATCTATAAATAAGTGCAATTTTGTCCGTCCCGTCCGTGCGTGGAAGTTGCATCATGGTGTACAGACAGGAAGTAGAGTCAGGACAGGGTGGAGGCTAGTCACTTTGATTTTCCATTTGTCTGTCTGTCTGTCTGTCTGTCCATCTGCCTATCTGTGTGTCTATCCATCTGTCTGTCTGTGTGCCTGTTTATCTCTTTGTCTGTGAGTCTGTCCATCTGTCTGTATAAGTCTGTCCATCTGTCCGTCTGTGTGTCTGTCTGTCTGTCCATCTGTCCGTCTATCCATCTGTCTGTGACAGTGTCAGTCTGTCCGTTTGTCTGCTTATCCATCACTCTATCAGCAAACACGTGCTACACGATCCAGCCACTACAATCTGTACCCAATGCTGCTGCTTTGTTCTCCACAACAGCCGACTTCTCATCCGTCTCGTTCTCCACTCCTCATTGCTGTTGATTCCCATCGGCTGTCACACCTCCCAGTCCCTCCTTGACTTCATTCACCAATTTCACACTCACAGCAGTTGAAGTGGTTATCGGTTGTTGAACAGCAAAGGCATTAGATTACTGGGAGTCAACTTTGACAATTCAAATGAGAGAATCTAGACAATCAACACAATTCCCACACGATCAAAACACACACACACACACACACACACACACACACACACACACACACACACAGACAGACAAACAGAAAGACAGACAGACAGACAGACACCGATAAACACTATTACATGATCTAGTTGCAAGAGGGTAACACTTCTAGAATTTCTAAATTAATGAACATAATGCTGAAGGTCTTTGTCATATAAGAAAGTTTTCTACTCTACATTGTTCATGACAGATACACACACACACACACACACACACACACACACACACACACACACACACATGCTCGGTATGCACAAACCCTACAATTAGCTTACATATCCTAGAATAATCATAACATTAAAGCATGGTATGTTATTGCTAGGTGCATCAGGAGAAGGAGTGGTTTGATGAGACATGCCAACTTCCAAGCACTCTCAATATTCAACGTCCTAGTAGTGATACCATTCAACAGTTCAGAGACATACTGCTCAATCAGCCACCATTGGCTATAACATGTCAAAGCATTAGCACCCATCAGTTTTCAAAGTTGGCATGCACAAGATGGCTGACAGATGACCTTCTTGATAGTTTGTCCAGACTTGTCAACAACTCATCAAATGACTGTACGTCGCTTGTGTTGTCTGAATGCAACATAAGATGTATGACAAACTATGTTTCTACTGCACTAAACGGCAGAAGTATCATTTGCTTGTATTTCTTCATTGTAAATGTCAGCATTGATCCACTGTCTGGCACTGCTATTGCTTCTAGCAAAATCCTTGGAGGCAATCACTGGACTGTGCTTGTTACAGACGTATCAACCAAATTGTCTTACTATGGCGATTCTTTTGGCTATCCAGTGCCCCCAACCTCTTTCTGAATGTAAGCAGACATTCTCTGAACTGCAAAAAATATTGGGAGAGCAGAAATAGCAAACATGCTTGCTTTCGTGAATGCTGCAATTACCCAGTGCAAACAGATTCATCATCTTATGGTGTGATTACATTCATGTTCGTTGCTACTGTGTCATTTGGTCCAAATGAAGTTTGGCCGTATGTTCGCCTTCCACAAATTCAATGCCATCTTCTAAAATCTTTACTTTGTATTTACCACCAGCCAAGTGCATTTGCTCATTACCTACGAACTGTCTTGACAGTTTGATTAGTCAGAGGCAAGATTGACATTCAAAATGTTGTCAGCAGTTTAGCGTTTGACAGCAAAAAGACACTTCCTAAGCCTTCGCAGGAAAACAGAAACAGCCGATCACTCAGCCTTAGCTTGAAAAAGAAGCAGGTGAGCTCAGATGTACTGGGACTTTTTCAGGCTACTGCAACATCAACTAACCATCCAAAACTAGATGTGCCTGGCAGACTGTCAATCACACATTCACATGTCAGGGTCAGTGATAAGACAGAAGCCTACCAATTTGCAACGGGCCTCTTGTTTAAAGAACCAAACAACCAAGATAGTATGTTGTGTGATAAAATCACACCTGTTGAAAGTCCTCTGCAAAGCTCCCTTCCTAGCAACATCGTTAGCGTTAGTGATTAAGCCAGGCTGAAAACAAACCCACCAACAGAAGTGAACCTTGGTTTACCTCAGGATATAGCTTACTTATTCCCTGCAAACTACAGCTACCTTGTTGTCGAGCACAGATAGAAAGAGCAAGATGCTTTCTTGGGAGCAGAGTCCTACAACTTTACACTAACAGTATGGACAAATGCAAACACTCCTGAAGCAGCAGTGCAATGGATAGAAGACTTTGAAAAAATCTCAAAAACAACATACAGAGTAACAAGAGGAGTCAAACCATCAGGTCAAAGAGTTCTTGTTAAAACAGTGCGACACTGTCACCAACAGCAAAAGAAACTAACTAAAACCTAAGAGAAAATGAAGACTCAAATTCCATCATCTCGTATGTTCAAGAGCACCAGAATGAAGAAAACAAAGTGTCCAAGTACCTTGAGAGTGCGAGTCTACTCTAGCCTAGCTTTGGCTATTGCCAACCATCTCAGCAAAGCATGTCTGATTGACATGCAGTATAGCCACAACCACCCTGTAAATAGTGCAGATGAACTTAGTTGCAGGCCTGTTGCTAATTGCGCCAAAGAGGAGTACAACAATTTGTTTGAGTCAGGATATTCAGCAGCCAGAGCTTGACATGAATATGTTAACAGACTACAGCTAAAATTTGGCACTTCAGATGTTGAAGTTGCACTTGCTGATCTGTCCATCAACTCCAACTGCCATAATGTCCAACGCTTGTTTCAAAAATGGAGACAGAAGTGTGTTGGCCCTGAAAATGGCAAATTAAAGTTTGAGCGTCTATCGCTAGAAGTAAACCAATTTAATGAAGTCTATAGTCCAGAAAACGGCAGAGCGTTTCTTCAACTTAATCATTCAGCCGAGGAGACCAAAGAAGCAATGGCTCCTGAATATCCACCAAAATTTAAAAAGTCACTCACAATGTTCCATGAGACAATAGTACAACATTACCATTGAAACTTAGCACAACAATGTGTAAAATTGTATTTAGTCAGACCTTCTGGAAAACTATTTGTAGACGTAGTTTTAGAGAATTATGCCACACGTCTCAGTTATCTAAAGTAAAGCTGCCAGTAATATCGTCTTTTGTCAACTCTCTAGTTTTCCTTGCTCTGTATTGATTTCTGAAACTTTGATTAGGACAGCAGTTGTTTTTGCATCGTTTCCACTACAGCTTAATAGCGGCGTCAGCTTGAAAGTCTTGAATTGATGGTCCCTCATGGGGAATCATTATGTCAGACAGGGTGGTGTTGCTTATGCAGATGTGCCGGTCTGTTATGATCAGTTTCAGCGATGAAAACATTCTTTCAACAGGTGTGGTAGTTAAAGTGAAGACTAATACTATGTCTGGACATGTGTAAATTATGTACCACACAAACTCATAGCACATCTTGCTGATGTGTAGATATTTTTTAGCATAATAGACTACCTCATCAATATGAAGAGCAGGAATATTAACTCTTTTTTTGTAATGGTTTGGCAAAGCTAACAGCAAGAGTTTCTACAGATTCTCTAATTTCTGCAGTATCATCAACATTTTTGTCTTCAGTATCTTACTCAGAAGTTTGAAAATAGGCTTTCTTTTCTACGTTTGAGTGTCTAGAAAAGCAATTATATGACAAAGAAGTTTTTGTGTCACACCAACATAGTCGCTCTTTCATTTTATTATCAAGGCATACTAAATCGGTATTCACCTTTTTTACAGCTGCTTAGTGAGCTAACAGAATAGTTTTCCAGAAGGCTTATTGAAAGAAACCGTTTATGATCTTTCCAGGAAGACAAGAATTTTCAAATGAAACAGCAGTCACTGCTATGACAATGACAAGAAAGAAAACATTCACAAATAAAGATGTTTGATTACTGCCGTGGAGATGATGTTCTTACAAATTCATGTTTTTATATTTGGTGTTGTGCTACACGCATTTCAGCTGAGAATTTGTATTTTATGGCAACTAGTGTCTCAGTCACCTGTTTCACCACTTCACATAAAAGCTTATTGTCTATGAGACCATGCGTGTGTACTTTGAAAATCTGTAATATCTCGCTGTTTTTGGACCTTGTTGATGATCTCAATGGTTAGAAACTACCAGATCTGGCATCTGTTTTTTAAATTATTTAAGCTTTTTCAAAGGAAAACAAAAGATAACACTATTTGCATATCAATGACGTATTAGCCAAGTAGAATGGTTATTATCTAATTATTTTGTGACATCAAGTGATCATCAATTGGAACCATTTAAGATAATTGGTGTAACATGTTCCAATAAGCACACCTGGTGTTGCCTCTACTTCATTATTCATATTCCGGTTTAGGCTTACTCGGGATAGAAAGATAGTAGATGTACCACAACAAAACATACTTTTTGATAGTGCACATAGTATGATTTATGAGTGTCCGAATCATGCCATTTGGTGTGACCGTTCCAGTGGTCAATTTCCCGACAACACAACATATTGCCAGACATGGACTTGTTTGACCAGACAATGTCTCGTTTTTGGGCGATATATTGCTCTCTGCATTCACTCATTACTACTATTGTATTATTTTTTAGGCCCTACTGTAAAGAGGAAACAAACTACTTTTGAGTTGAAAGTGTAGTAGACTTTCAGCTATATTATGGACAAATTGCTTCCTTGTCTCACCTGTTTGATAGGCATGACCAACATCTGACTTCTAATGCGTGACTTTTTAGGGCATTTGCTAGTGCTCAGATATAGTGGATAGCCGTCATCTACTATCTAACATGGTCTTCTTTCTTTTTTCTACCAATGCTCTCGACATGCTCCCTTCTAATGTATAACTGCCACAATCCATTGTAGAAAAAAACGTGCCCAAAGTATCATTTTGTAACATGGAGCCAACTAGAAGGCTAGATAAATGTTTTCATATTACTGGCATAAAATTATGCCTTTGCGACAATGGAAGAAGCAATAGATATGGCATTGTGTAGAAGTTTCTGAGCTCTTTTCTTTCGTGACATGTTCATATCCAGTGCACCCAGTCAACGCCAGTGATGCAGGTGCTATCCCTCGCAATTTGGAATGGTTGGTGAGTAATAGAGAATCAGCTAAATACAATTGAGAAGTGATTAGATCTAGTTGCAGTCTCGTACTCATTCAATAGTCAGACAAATGTATACGCCAAAAATGCTTGTATACTTACTGTTCTTTTCCTGTACTTTCAATGTCAATCATGAAAACTGTTCTAAACGTCACAATCACGTGATATCCCAGAAGTAGCCATCTTAAGGGGCAAGCGTATTAATAAGGCTAAAGTTGCTGTGTTTTCTGATGCCATGTTTTTATAATTCAGCGGAGCAACATACGTTTTTAGTCTATACTGGCTATACTAACTAGTCAGGAATAAGAAATGCGTCATTTAAACAACAGACGACAGGCAGCATGGATCTCCAGCGTAGACAAAAAACACTGAAAGCCGTCGCAGAATTCACGTGATGGCTTTGAGCTTATTCTGTCTGGTAGAGCTGTCATTTCTAGTATGTTCTATAAGATAAAAAAGTAATCGATACTACTCTGAACAATTCCATGAAAGCCATCTTCTGAGTATGACTCAATTAACTCTGACTGGGTACTGTAACATCAGCAAGAATGGGTTATGTTGCTACGAGCACTTTCATTAGAGAAAGATTTGTTCGTCTCAAAAGAATGTTTAGTACACTTAGCAGCATACAATCATATATAACATAATGTTATTCCATTTCATGTCGGGAATAACTTTTGGCTCTTCCGTCCATAGTTGAGCTTCCGTTCTAAGTGTTTTAAGCCCGCACGTACAACCTTTTTTCTATCGTTTCTGCTATTTAATAGAGAAACTTTAAGACTTCTGTTCCATTAGCTCTATTCTAAAAATTAGCTTTATCGCACTCGACCATTAGACTAAAAAGTCACGATAAACTCGTTAATTCACAGATAAAATTTGGTTTAAATCTTTTGCAATTACTATACTGTAGCCATACTATCTAACATACAGTCGATCGTCTTTTAAATGTTGTACAAACCGCCGTTTGCTAACCCTAACCTTAACCCTAACCCTAACCCTAAAGAGAGATACTTGCGAAATTCAGAAGCTTGCTTTCTACAATGGTGGCAAATACGGGTACTACAGACAAAAGCATACTCCACCTTACACACTATCTCTATAAAGTTAGGAGTAGGAATCAATGCAAAGATTAGCAGCCAACATTTTTTATTGTAGCTACTAAACGGTGCGCTTTTTTTTCGAGTGTCTTCTGCAATCAGAACATAACCACTTTTTTCTGGTACACATCTGATTTTAGACACATCATCAAATAAAGACAAGACCTATAATATATATATATATATATTGTGTGAGTACACGTGTGTGTGTGTGTGTGTGTGTGTGTGTTTGTGTGTGTGTGTGTGAGTGTATTTTTGTGTGATGTGTTTGCATGTTGTGTATGTAGCTTGTTAGAATGTTTGTGTGTGTGTGGTGTATGTTGTGCGTTGCGTGTGTGGCGCGTGTGGTATGTGTGTGATGTGTGTGTGGTTTTTGGGTTTTTTTTTTGATTGTGAGTGTGTTTTGTATGTTCGTTGTATTAATGTTGTGTGTTGTGCTTTTTTATTTGTTGTGTATTATGTGGGTTGTGTATTGTTGTATGCTTTGCGTTTGTTGTGCGTGTTATATGTGTTGTGTGTGTGTTTGTGTGTCCGCGCGCGTATGTGTGAAACGTTTGCTGGATTTGGTTTGTGTTAATGAAGTTTTTGATAGTTGTGTTGTAATAATGTTTGGCGTCTTGTATGTGCTGTGTTTCATATGTATGTGTATGTGTGTTATGTATGTGTTTTTTTTGTGTGTGTTGTGTTTGTGATTTGTGTTTGTTACATTTATTTTGTGTGATGTGTGATGAGTGTATTGTGTGTTCTGTGTGTTGTGCATGTGTGTTTGTTTGTGTGTGTAGCGAGCGTGTGTGTGTTGTGTGTGTGTTGGTGTGTTTCTATTATGGTGATTTCGATGTGTGTGTGAGTTATGTGTGTTTTATGTGTGTGTATGATAAAGTTTGTGTGTGTGTGGCGTGTGTAGTGTGTGTGCGTGTAATTTGTGTTGTGTGTTCTGTGTGTTTTTTGTGTTATGTGTGTTTTGTGTGTTATGTGTGTGTATTGTGGTGTCTGTGTGTGTGTGGTGTGTGTGGTTTTATTGTGGTGTGTGTGCGGGGTGAGCAATGTGTGACGGGTGTTGTGTGTTGTATGTGATTGTGTGTTGTGTGTTGTTTGTGTGAATTAATTGTGTGTGTGTGTGAGTGTGTTGTGTGTTGTGTGTTTGCTTTATGTGGGTTGTTTGTGGTATCTGTGTTGTGTGTTGTGATTGTTGTGTGTGTTGCATGTGTTGTTTTGGTTGCGTGTGTTCTGTTTTTATGTGTGTTGTATTATATGTTGTATGTTTGGTGTGATGAGTATGTTTGTTTAAGTTTTTTGTTGTGTGTTGT
>NC_085087.1:0-10000 GCF_963422355.1 Corticium candelabrum | reverse complement strand
ACGCACGTTTGTTTATGTTTCAATACAAGTCAGTAAATGTCAGATACGTACAATCGTGTGTTTATCTTTTTCCGATTCTTAATTCTTCTTCCATTTAGTACCCGTCTCTACGAAAACTGTTTTCTCGAAATGGAGCATTGCTTTCGCTCAACAAACTATAGTTCAAGAATCGCTTATGACTTCTATTCGAGAAAGCCTACATTCGACTGTATACGTTGTAACAATTTTCAGATATCGCATTTTCCGTGATGACATCCCATGTGACTTTAAAGACGTATTTTCGCCAACGTGACTTTGACGTCAAATATTCAGCTTACTGTGCATTGTTAGTCAACCATTATTTTTTGCCTTTAGACACACCGTTTGTTCAATTCCCTGCATAAGTGCAATATTTTATTGGCGCTTGCAGTTTCGTAATTTTTGCCAAACATTTTTGTCTGGGCGGTTTTGCCGGGTTAAAGTCACTTCTAAGATTTCGTCAAGTGTTTTGAGCATTTGGAAAGCTAATCGTATTGTTTTTTCGCCAAATCTTGTTTGTGAGTGTTTCAGTAAGAGTTTTGCATACTCGGGATTTAGCCGTTGGGTAGATTTTAAGTTATACCCCTAATAATCAGCTGTTATGGATATGTACTCGCACGTTGTCGTTACGTAACAGGGTATTTTAACCCATCTATTACTGACTAGTTATTACGTCGCGCCTACATAGGTCATCACGTGAAGTGACGTCGGTAACGCGCGTACCTTGTCTCCACCTCCGGTCAGTACCCGGCTTTGCTATTCCGGTTTCCTGCAAAGGAGCCTTCGTCAATCTTTTTAACCCTTCACGAACGCACCCCTAAGTTCCTTCTCTCTATAACCTTTGCACTACTATGTCACGCCTATAATTATCTAGCGCGCGTCTTTATTACTAGCGCGCACATAACAAAATACTATCGTCTTATTATCTAGCGCGCGCATAACAAAATACTATTATTTGCAACTGTAGCAACATTATAAAAGTAAAAATAATAATTCTGACACGTATGAAATGTACATAAATTGCTCTTTTGAATGACACAACTTTTGTAACTACCTCTAACTGTTTCAATATTTTATTTCGTCTAACTGTTTATTTTACCTCTATTATGCATAACAATCCAATCAAGTTGATTGACTATTTGAAAAAATATTGATATGCAAAATGCTAAACCAATACAAAATATTTGCAGCAGTGACTTCACGCTTTCAATTATATGCACATATATACACCTAATCCAACACTAAAAAACAACAAACTGTTACTATATACAAATCGTAAAACATAACATAGATCACCTAATACAATACTGTATAAATGAAATACTGAAATACTGTATAACAATACATAAATAAAAATATACAACAATATATAAATAGAAATATACAACAATATATATAGAAATATACAACAATATATAATAGAAATATACAACACTATAAATAGAAATATACAATATACACAGTCACAGTTTGGCAATTTTCAGTCATCCTCAGTGTGATATTTTATAAAGCACTGTCGCTCAGCAGATGACACACAGAGGGGGACGTTGCATTCTTGGCAGCGATACCTGGTCTTTGAGTTATGCCTGCCTTCAGATCCGTTGCTATGTGCGTTGCTATGGGCATAACTCAAATTCTTGCCAACTCCTAACATCCAAACTTGGAAAACACTTACTGAAACGTAAAAACTAAACAGCGCATAGCAAAAAACCAAACGAATAGACATCAAACTGTTTTACATACCGATGTCTACCACAACATACGGGTACACAGCCATAGCAACCGAACACTCATGCGTTGCTATGCGCATAACTCAAATTCTTCCCAACGGCGAACGCCCAAACTTGCAAAACAAGTACTAGAAACGTTACTGAACAACGTATCGCAAAAAACGAAATGATTAAACATCAAAACGTTATACTAACAGCGTAGCGATATCGCTGTTTTCCTCGAAGGGTAGCGCTTTTTCGTTGTCCGTCGCGTCATCGTCGGACGACGATATCGAAGCCATCGACATATCATCGCCATCGTCAACTTCGTCATCACTTGTTTGCAGCTAAAAATAAGAAGCCAAATCTTAGGGTTAGGGTTAGGGTTAGGGTTAGGGTTAGGGTTAGGGTTAGGGTTAGGGTTAGGGTTATGGGGTAGGGTTTAGCTCAACAGAACTAAACCTCACGTACCAGAACGTGCAGGACCATGCCTGGTCTGGTGATCGTGGGGGCTTTATTTCCAGTCTTGTGGGGTGCTCCCTTGGGTGTACGGCTTGTCATTAATTGTCAACAATCTCTTCACTGTTGGTGCAACAATTCTCTGGTCAAGTGTAGAGGTTGTGTCCGTTGTAACCATCAATGTTTTGGTGTCGGATGATTAGGAGTTTCTTCATGTGTGTTTGTTTTGTCCGTGTAGAAGATAGAAGGGAAGAGGGGAAAAGGACAGAAGGAAAAGGAGAAAGATAGAAAATTGAGTTACAGAGAGAGAGAGAGAGAGGGGAGCGGGGGGGTTTTGTTTGGAAACATGTATGGATCAGGTCTGAGTGGGTGGCCAAGAGGAGAAAGACAGGAGAACAAAAGAGATTAAAATTATATGATCAATTAATTAATTTATTAATCAATTACTATTTCATGCAATAATTCAATAAATAATTGATTCAGTTGGGGTCAAGCTAGTTGTTTTAATAATAATGTTAAGTAAGCCCATATGGGTGTATGGGTATGTGGATGTCTGCTGTGGAGTGTGGATGTCGAGGTATGTTGGCCAGGTACTTACCTTGGTGGGAAAAGATGAGTTGTTGATGTTGCACACTGTGATGGGATGATCTTAGGATCGAGTTGCTTGACATGTATTAAAACTTGTTAGTTTGTGTAGTTGTTTCAAATCATCAAATGTCAGATTTCTTGTTGATTTGTAATTTGAGTTGTGTATTGATTTTGTTGGCTCACACATTTGTTCAATGTAGTTTCGTATTGGGGGTAGTTTTTTGTATATGTGAGCACCAACATATGTCAGTCTGTATAAGAGTGTTTTTGGTGTGTACCTGTAATTGTAGAATTCTTCCAATGTAGGTCTGTCTTTTTGACCACCCTTGTGGAGTTTGTTGGTCAGAATGAGTTGATGGATGCTGTTGTGGTCAGTAGTTGATGTTAATCAGGATGTTCATTTGCTGATCCCCACTTTTGGGAAATGCATTCTGAAGCCGGAAATGTTGAAGTGGTACTTCCGGTGTGGAGGTCCTGTTCAGTGTTTACGTACTCATTGTCTATTTAGAGTTTGTTTTCTGTTAGAATGTAGTTGTTATTAGAGAGACAATTCAAGACAATATCGATTGAGCGTTTTCAGAGAGGTTATGTGTCAGATATGAGATGTGATCACTAATCAAAACGTTATGGAACGATATCCAGCTTCGGGTATCGTTTCAGCGTGCACATAAGCGAGCGCGGTGCGATCTATTGGCGTACGCGTTTCGGTATATAACCTTCATCAGCGTCAGACACGCATCGATGAGAATGTCTAACCTTGCAACACGCTAGAGAATGTCACTCGTCAGTTGTCGTTCATATAAAGAAGTTTTGAGAAGTCGTGACGTGATCGGAAATTTGACTAGGTTTCAGAACAATGGATTCTTGTGTCCGTTTGACGTAATGAGTTCTTTTGGTATGTCGGCGGCGGGAGATATATGTCTGTATCCGGGTAATATTAGTCATGTGACTTGTTTGTTGTCATGTATCGAATACCCTTGTTCTTCGGCTTCAGAAGCAACGGTGACGGTGTGGTTGGAAAGAGCAGCTGGCATAAGTGATATGGACGAACAGAGCGAGTGATGATGAGCTCCCGATGAGGTGAAGACGACATCTGATCGGTGAGTCTGCGTGTATGGGTATGTGTGTCTATGTGTGACATGCAGGTTGTCTGTCCTGAGTGTTGTGTTTGCGTGGTGTGGGGTGTATGAGTGTTATTTGGTGTCGTGGAGTAAGATTGGGGGTAGAAATAATTTTTTATTTATTTATAAATATTTATTTATTAATTAAATAGTGTATTTATTTAATAAATTTAGTTAAATAAAAGGGGGGAGTTTTGGATTAATAACGAAGCCAGGGTGAGTGTTATAGTTGGGGTTAATGTATTAAGTTAGTATATTATGCGATATATTAAATATCCTATTTAGTTGGGGTTACGTATTGATCAAATTAATTAGGTAAATAATTTGTTAGATGACTTGTTAATTTAGTGTTAGAATTAAGGTTAGGGTTAGGATTGGGGTTAGGGTTAGGGTTAGTGTTAGAATTAGGGTTAGGGTTAGGATTGGGGTTAGGGTTAGGGTTAGGGTTAGGGTTAGGGTTAGGGTAAGGGTTAGGGTTAGGGTTAGGGTAAGGGTTAGGGTTAGGGTTAGGGTTAGGGTAAGGGTTAGGGTTAGGGTTAGGGTTAGGGTTAGGGTTAGGGTTAGGGTTAGGGTTAGGGTTAGGGTTAGGGTTAGGGTTAGGGTTAGGGTTAGGGTTAGGGTTAGGGTTAGGGTTAGGGTTAGGGTTAGGGTTAGGGTTAGGGTTAGGGTTAGGGTTAGGGTTAGGGTTAGGGTTAGGGTTAGGGTTAGGGTTAGGGTTAGGGTTAGGGTTAGGGTTAGGGTTAGGGTTAGGGTTAGGGTTAGGGTTAGGGTTAGGGTTAGGGTTAGGGTTAGGGTTAGGGTTAGGGTTAGGGTTAGGGTTAGGGTTAGGGTTAGGGTTAGGGTTAGGGTTAGGGTTAGGGTTAGGGTTAGGGTTAGGGTTAGGGTTAGGGTTAGGGTTAGGGTTAGGGTTAGGGTTAGGGTTAGGGTTAGGGTTAGGGTTAGGGTTAGGGTTAGGGTTAGGGTTAGGGTTAGGGTTAGGGTTAGGGTTAGGGTTAGGGTTAGGGTTAGGGTTAGGGTTAGGGTTAGGGTTAGGGTTAGGGTTAGGGTTAGGGTTAGGGTTAGGGTTAGGGTTAGGGTTAGGGTTAGGGTTAGGGTTAGGGTTAGGGTTAGGGTTAGGGTTAGGGTTAGGGTTAGGGTTAGGGTTAGGGTTAGGGTTAGGGTTAGGGTTAGGGTTAGGGTTAGGGTTAGGGTTAGGGTTAGGGTTAGGGTTAGGGTTAGGGTTAGGGTTAGGGTTAGGGTTAGGGTTAGGGTTAGGGTTAGGGTTAGGGTTAGGGTTAGGGTTAGGGTTAGGGTTAGGGTTAGGGTTAGGGTTAGGGTTAGGGTTAGGGTTAGGGTTAGGGTTAGGGTTAGGGTTAGGGTTAGGGTTAGGGTTAGGGTTAGGGTTAGGGTTAGGGTTAGGGTTAGGGTTAGGGTTAGGGTTAGGGTTAGGGTTAGGGTTAGGGTTAGGGTTAGGGTTAGGGTTAGGGTTAGGGTTAGGGTTAGGGTTAGGGTTAGGGTTAGGGTTAGGGTTAGGGTTAGGGTTAGGGTTAGGGTTAGGGTTAGGGTTAGGGTTAGGGTTAGGGTTAGGGTTAGGGTTAGGGTTAGGGTTAGGGTTAGGGTTAGGGTTAGGGTTAGGGTTAGGGTTAGGGTTAGGGTTAGGGTTAGGGTTAGGGTTAGGGTTAGGGTTAGGGTTAGGGTTAGGGTTAGGGTTAGGGTTAGGGTTAGGGTTAGGGTTAGGGTTAGGGTTAGGGTTAGGGTTAGGGTTAGGGTTAGGGTTAGGGTTAGGGTTAGGGTTAGGGTTAGGGTTAGGGTTAGGGTTAGGGTTAGGGTTAGGGTTAGGGTTAGGGTTAGGGTTAGGGTTAGGGTTAGGGTTAGGGTTAGGGTTAGGGTTAGGGTTAGGGTTAGGGTTAGGGTTAGGGTTAGGGTTAGGGTTAGGGTTAGGGTTAGGGTTAGGGTTAGGGTTAGGGTTAGGGTTAGGGTTAGGGTTAGGGTTAGGGTTAGGGTTAGGGTTAGGGTTAGGGTTAGGGTTAGGGTTAGGGTTAGGGTTAGGGTTAGGGTTAGGGTTAGGGTTAGGGTTAGGGTTAGGGTTAGGGTTAGGGTTAGGGTTAGGGTTAGGGTTAGGGTTAGGGTTAGGGTTAGGGTTAGGGTTAGGGTTAGGGTTAGGGTTAGGGTTAGGGTTAGGGTTAGGGTTAGGGTTAGGGTTAGGGTTAGGGTTAGGGTTAGGGTTAGGGTTAGGGTTAGGGTTAGGGTTAGGGTTAGGGTTAGGGTTAGGGTTAGGGTTAGGGTTAGGGTTAGGGTTAGGGTTAGGGTTAGGGTTAGGGTTAGGGTTAGGGTTAGGGTTAGGGTTAGGGTTAGGGTTAGGGTTAGGGTTAGGGTTAGGGTTAGGGTTAGGGTTAGGGTTAGGGTTAGGGTTAGGGTTAGGGTTAGGGTTAGGGTTAGGGTTAGGGTTAGGGTTAGGGTTAGGGTTAGGGTTAGGGTTAGGGTTAGGGTTAGGGTTAGGGTTAGGGTTAGGGTTAGGGTTAGGGTTAGGGTTAGGGTTAGGGTTAGGGTTAGGGTTAGGGTTAGGGTTAGGGTTAGGGTTAGGGTTAGGGTTAGGGTTAGGGTTAGGGTTAGGGTTAGGGTTAGGGTTAGGGTTAGGGTTAGGGTTAGGGTTAGGGTTAGGGTTAGGGTTAGGGTTAGGGTTAGGGTTAGGGTTAGGGTTAGGGTTAGGGTTAGGGTTAGGGTTAGGGTTAGGGTTAGGGTTAGGGTTAGGGTTAGGGTTAGGGTTAGGGTTAGGGTTAGGGTTAGGGTTAGGGTTAGGGTTAGGGTTAGGGTTAGGGTTAGGGTTAGGGTTAGGGTTAGGGTTAGGGTTAGGGTTAGGGTTAGGGTTAGGGTTAGGGTTAGGGTTAGGGTTAGGGTTAGGGTTAGGGTTAGGGTTAGGGTTAGGGTTAGGGTTAGGGTTAGGGTTAGGGTTAGGGTTAGGGTTAGGGTTAGGGTTAGGGTTAGGGTTAGGGTTAGGGTTAGGGTTAGGGTTAGGGTTAGGGTTAGGGTTAGGGTTAGGGTTAGGGTTAGGGTTAGGGTTAGGGTTAGGGTTAGGGTTAGGGTTAGGGTTAGGGTTAGGGTTAGGGTTAGGGTTAGGGTTAGGGTTAGGGTTAGGGTTAGGGTTAGGGTTAGGGTTAGGGTTAGGGTTAGGGTTAGGGTTAGGGTTAGGGTTAGGGTTAGGGTTAGGGTTAGGGTTAGGGTTAGGGTTAGGGTTAGGGTTAGGGTTAGGGTTAGGGTTAGGGTTAGGGTTAGGGTTAGGGTTAGGGTTAGGGTTAGGGTTAGGGTTAGGGTTAGGGTTAGGGTTAGGGTTAGGGTTAGGGTTAGGGTTAGGGTTAGGGTTAGGGTTAGGGTTAGGGTTAGGGTTAGGGTTAGGGTTAGGGTTAGGGTTAGGGTTAGGGTTAGGGTTAGGGTTAGGGTTAGGGTTAGGGTTAGGGTTAGGGTTAGGGTTAGGGTTAGGGTTAGGGTTAGGGTTAGGGTTAGGGTTAGGGTTAGGGTTAGGGTTAGGGTTAGGGTTAGGGTTAGGGTTAGGGTTAGGGTTAGGGTTAGGGTTAGGGTTAGGGTTAGGGTTAGGGTTAGGGTTAGGGTTAGGGTTAGGGTTAGGGTTAGGGTTAGGGTTAGGGTTAGGGTTAGGGTTAGGGTTAGGGTTAGGGTTAGGGTTAGGGTTAGGGTTAGGGTTAGGGTTAGGGTTAGGGTTAGGGTTAGGGTTAGGGTTAGGGTTAGGGTTAGGGTTAGGGTTAGGGTTAGGGTTAGGGTTAGGGTTAGGGTTAGGGTTAGGGTTAGGGTTAGGGTTAGGGTTAGGGTTAGGGTTAGGGTTAGGGTTAGGGTTAGGGTTAGGGTTAGGGTTAGGGTTAGGGTTAGGGTTAGGGTTAGGGTTAGGGTTAGGGTTAGGGTTAGGGTTAGGGTTAGGGTTAGGGTTAGGGTTAGGGTTAGGGTTAGGGTTAGGGTTAGGGTTAGGGTTAGGGTTAGGGTTAGGGTTAGGGTTAGGGTTAGGGTTAGGGTTAGGGTTAGGGTTAGGGTTAGGGTTAGGGTTAGGGTTAGGGTTAGGGTTAGGGTTAGGGTTAGGGTTAGGGTTAGGGTTAGGGTTAGGGTTAGGGTTAGGGTTAGGGTTAGGGTTAGGGTTAGGGTTAGGGTTAGGGTTAGGGTTAGGGTTAGGGTTAGGGTTAGGGTTAGGGTTAGGGTTAGGGTTAGGGTTAGGGTTAGGGTTAGGGTTAGGGTTAGGGTTAGGGTTAGGGTTAGGGTTAGGGTTAGGGTTAGGGTTAGGGTTAGGGTTAGGGTTAGGGTTAGGGTTAGGGTTAGGGTTAGGGTTAGGGTTAGGGTTAGGGTTAGGGTTAGGGTTAGGGTTAGGGTTAGGGTTAGGGTTAGGGTTAGGGTTAGGGTTAGGGTTAGGGTTAGGGTTAGGGTTAGGGTTAGGGTTAGGGTTAGGGTTAGGGTTAGGGTTAGGGTTAGGGTTAGGGTTAGGGTTAGGGTTAGGGTTAGGGTTAGGGTTAGGGTTAGGGTTAGGGTTAGGGTTAGGGTTAGGGTTAGGGTTAGGGTTAGGGTTAGGGTTAGGGTTAGGGTTAGGGTTAGGGTTAGGGTTAGGGTTAGGGTTAGGGTTAGGGTTAGGGTTAGGGTTAGGGTTAGGGTTAGGGTTAGGGTTAGGGTTAGGGTTAGGGTTAGGGTTAGGGTTAGGGTTAGGGTTAGGGTTAGGGTTAGGGTTAGGGTTAGGGTTAGGGTTAGGGTTAGGGTTAGGGTTAGGGTTAGGGTTAGGGTTAGGGTTAGGGTTAGGGTTAGGGTTAGGGTTAGGGTTAGGGTTAGGGTTAGGGTTAGGGTTAGGGTTAGGGTTAGGGTTAGGGTTAGGGTTAGGGTTAGGGTTAGGGTTAGGGTTAGGGTTAGGGTTAGGGTTAGGGTTAGGGTTAGGGTTAGGGTTAGGGTTAGGGTTAGGGTTAGGGTTAGGGTTAGGGTTAGGGTTAGGGTTAGGGTTAGGGTTAGGGTTAGGGTTAGGGTTAGGGTTAGGGTTAGGGTTAGGGTTAGGGTTAGGGTTGGGTTAGGGTTAGGGTTAGGGTTAGGGTTAGGGTTAGGGTAGGGTTAGGGTTAGGGTTAGGGTTAGGGTTAGGGTTAGGGTTAGGGTTAGGGTTAGGGTTAGGGTTAGGGTTAGGGTTAGGGTTAGGGTTAGGGTTAGGGTTAGGGTTAGGGTTAGGGTTAGGGTTAGGGTTAGGGTTAGGGTTAGGGTTAGGGTTAGGGTTAGGGTTAGGGTTAGGGTTAGGGTTGGGTTAGGGTTAGGGTTAGGGTTAGGGTTAGGGTTAGGGTTAGGGTTAGGGTTAGGGTTAGGGTTAGGGTTAGGGTTAGGGTTAGGGTTAGGGTTAGGGTTAGGGTTAGGGTTAGGGTTAGGGTTAGGGTTAGGGTTAGGGTTAGGGTTAGGGTTAGGGTTAGGGTTAGGGTTAGGGTTAGGGTTAGGGTTAGGGTTAGGGTTAGGGTTAGGGTTAGGGTTAGGGTTAGGGTTAGGGTTAGGGTTAGGGTTAGGGTTAGGGTTAGGGTTAGGGTTAGGGTTAGGGTTAGGGTTAGGGTTAGGGTTAGGGTTAGGGTTAGGGTTAGGGTTAGGGTTAGGGTTAGGGTTAGGGGTTAGGGTTAGGGTTAGGGTTAGGGTTAGGGTTAGGGTTAGGGTTAGGGTAGGGTTAGGGTTAGGGTTAGGGTTAGGGTTAGGGTTAGGGTTAGGGTTAGGGTTAGGGTTAGGGTTAGGGTTAGGGTTAGGGTTAGGGTTAGGGTTAGGGTTAGGGTTAGGGTTAGGGTTAGGGTTAGGGTTAGGGTTAGGTTAGGGTTAGGGTTAGGGTTAGGGTTAGGGTTAGGGTTAGGGTTAGGGTTAGGGTTAGGGTTAGGGTTAGGGTTAGGGTTAGGGTTAGGGTTAGGGTTAGGGTTAGGGTTAGGGTTAGGGTAGGGTTAGGGTTAGGGTTAGGGTTAGGGTTAGGGTTAGGGTTAGGGTTAGGGTTAGGGTTAGGGTTAGGGTTAGGGTTAGGGTTAGGGTTAGGGTTAGGGTTAGGGTTAGGGTTAGGGTTAGGGTTAGGTTAGGGTTAGGGTTAGGGTTAGGGTTAGGGTTAGGGTTAGGGTTAGGGTTAGGGTTAGGGTTAGGTT
>NW_026912666.1:10000-30338 GCF_963422355.1 Corticium candelabrum | reverse complement strand
ATAGATAGACAGACACACCGACATACATACAGACACACTGATGTAAATATACACAGACAGACAAACAGACAGAGAGACAGACAAACAGACAACCAAAAACAGTCACGCAGACACATTGACAGACAGACACACAGACAGACACACTGACAAACATACATACATACAGACAGACAGACTGACTGTTCTAGCAAGCAGATTGGGAAGAAGTACCTGTGTGGGCGTAGTATGAGTCGGGCATGTGAGTGTGGCATGTAGTGTCTGTGCAAATTTCTAAACAAAAGTACCGATCGTTTGGGGGAGCAGCCTCTATAAATCACACTGAGTGGCAGACTGATAGTGACGTATAAACTACATTCTTAAATTAATTAAACTGTTTCTCATTACCAATAGAATGCTAAAGATATAACTGTATGTGTGCAGGTGTAGTGTACAGTACCTACTACATGAGTAGCCAGTGTACAGGTACACTCGTACCTTAGTATGCGTAGATGCAATAAAAATAAAAAATATTTATAAATAAAAAACAAATTAATTAATAAATAATTTGCGTATAGTTAATTTATATCAATAAATTCTTTATAAAGAATAAATAAATGACTTCCATACAATTAGTTATATAAATATATTTTTAGTAAATAATATTAAATAAATAAAATATAAATAATTTACAAACAATTAATTTCTATAAATAAATTAATTGTTAGCCTCAAACTTACAGACCAGAGAGCACGGGAACTCTAGTCTAGACCAGAACGGTACTAAAATGATTTCGGAAATAGCCTTCTAACCCAATCAGTATCTTAGAACCGGAATGTCGGTTGTAAATTCTGATTGGTTTAGCAATAATTGGTTATGCTAAGTGCACTAACGCTGATTGCACGCGTGTGAAATCCTCATGGGCGGCTAAGTGCACACCAGAGCCGTCATGAAGACTCTGGTGCATGCACACATCTTAGTTTTAGTTTCAGTTTCACTTCTTCAATCTTTTCAAGCTTGCAGTGAGAAGACATGCATAGCAGCGTCGCTAGACCATCACCTTTGACAACTGGTCGAGTGGTAGTCTCGCTAGTTGAGCAGTTAGAGTAGCTAGCGGTCTGCCAAAGAGTCAAAGAATCGTGCTTTCATGCCGTCTACCAAGATATCGCACCAAACACTGCAGACGCCTCTTCTTTGCTCGTGAGATCTCATGGCATTTGTTGTAATTTGTATAAATTTGTATATAATTTTTAGGTGTCCTTAAAAGTTACTGATCTTTAGCATAACGTCTTGCATAAGAAACAAACAGTTGACAGACAGACAGACAGACAGACAGACAGCCAGCCAGACAGACAGACTGACAGACAGACAGACAGGCACACTGATAGACAGATGGACACACATGATGACAGACCGACAGACAGACACACTGACAGACAGACGAACAGACACACTGAGACGGATGGACAGACACATTGACAGACAGACGGACACACACACTGAGACGGATGGACAGACACATTGACAGACAGACGGATAGACACACTGACTGACAGACAGACAGATAGACACACTAACAGACAGATGGACAGACACACCGACAGACAGACGACCAGACAGACAAACAGGCAGACACACTAACACACAGACTAACAGACACACTGACAGACCAACACACACACTGACAGACAGACGGACAGACACACTGACAGACAAAAACACTGACAGCCAGACGGATAGACACAATGATTGACGGACAGGCAGAGAACACTGACAAACAGAAAGACAGACACAATGACATACATACACACCTACCAACAGACAGACAAAAAAACAGACAGACAAAAAGACAGACAGACAGACAAACAGACACAATGACAGACAGACATAAATCCATCACTATGGTCATTTATCTTGAACTTTTAGTTACTAATTTGTTATAGTGATATAATGTTTACTGTATTAGCTTTGATGTTTACAATAAACGATCTACAACAGACAGACAAAAACACAAACAAACCGACAGACACAAAAACTACAGACAAACAAAAGGACAAACAAACATACATACATACATACATATAAATAATAATTTATTTAAAACCAACCAATAAATAGAAAACAAATTTCTATAAATTGTTTGTATTTCTCCACTTTCTATTAATTAAATAAAATTATAATAATATTCAATATTAATACATTTATTAGTAGTACATAACATCTCATACATCACATCAACACATACAACAACAACAAATACAAACACTCACCTCATCCTTCAGATTACCATCAGCATTGGATGATAATAACATAACAATTAGTGAATCATAACCATAAAATGCTGCCCACATTAAAGCAGTCACACCCTGTAATAACAATAATTGTGTTTTATTATTTGTATTTAATGTAATATCCGTCCTATCACAAATCTCATTACATCATTGAAATATCATTCTATTCATCCATCCATCCATCCATCCATTCATTCATTCATTCATTCATTCATTCATTCACTCTCAACACTTACATTAGGAGCTGCTTTGTTAACATTTGCTCCTTTCTGTAAGAGAAATTGTGCAATGGAAATGTAGCCTTTATAACAAGCTGTAACAAGTACAGGCCATCCCTACAATAGAGTGAGTTGTTATCAACAAACAATAAAACGAGTCACTCAGTCAATAACATACAGAAACACCACCACACGCATTAGCTGACGCTCCTGCCTTCAACAGAGCTTCCACCGCATCAACTTTGTTGTCGTCCACTGCTAGCGCTAACCTCCTATCCATGTGTGGTGTGTGTCTCACTCATCCTACCATCACATCAACACATCAATCACAACAAATCTTTACAATTTCACTCACAAACGAGAAATCACTCAACACGACACTCTCACACAACAAACTTACACTTCATCACCATAACTATTACATTACTACTCAATTTAACTTACTAACAAACGATCTATACCACGCAATTACAGATTGCAACTCCGATCGAGTTAGGGGGCCCCAAATTCGAACGAGTGATTGTACGCATGCGCCAACATCTTTCTATTTGCCCGAGTCACGTGATTAATTAAATATCACAACATTATACATGTAACGCATTCCCAACAAACTTTTGTATCAATACCTCGCAAAGCTTCAAGCAATCGAATATCTCTTGCCGACGAAACTTACTCTTCTAGCGCTTTCGTTTCTCTCCAAATTCTGATTGCATTTGTACCAAATCCAACCTACACGTTTTCTGCAGCAAGCGCTACACGGGGAGTGTGTCGATTTCTATCGAAACAAGCGCAAAGAGCAAAATTCGAATTCATTCAGAACATCCGGGACCTCGAAACAAAGATTGCACGTGACGTGTCCACGGACCTAGCTTTGCACTGCAGTAGCTTGCCCGTACGAAGGACGGTCCATTGATCCTAGATACAAATATTATCATTCACATTCACATCAACATGTCTTACATTGGCTTTTATGTTCATATCACATCCATTCTCTAACAGAATACGAACAACTTTGAACTGATTGTTGTAAGCAGCATAATGCAATGATGTCCATCCATCCTACAATAACAGAAAATTATAATAAGAAATCAATCAGACAGACAGACACACACACACAAACAGACAAACAGACAGACAGTATAGAATTTTTTAGGTTAATCAGAACTTATTTGTTTTTAGTATAACGTCTTGTGTAAGAAATAAATGTATTGACAGAAAGACAGACAGACAGCGAGACTAAGAGAAAGACTGACAAACGAAAGACATAACTACAGACAAACAGACAAACACACTGACTAACTGACGGACAGACACACTGACAGACAAACAGACAGACAGACAAACAGACAGACAGACAGACAAAGAAACAGACAGACAGACAGACACACTGAGAGACAAACGGACAGACAAACGGACAGACAAACAAAAAGACAGACACACTAACAGACAGACAAACAGATAGACACACTGACAGACAAACAGACAGATAGACAAACAAACAGACAGACACACTGACAGACAGACGGACAGACAGACAAATAGGCAGACACACTGATACACATACAAACAGACACACTGACAGACAAATGGACAGATACATTGACAGACAAATGGACAGATACATTGACAGACAAATGGACAGACACACTGACAGACAAAAACACTGACAGACAGACGGACAGACATAATGACTGACGGACAGGCAGAAAACACTGACAGACAGAGAGACACACACAATGACATACATACACACCTACCAACAGACAGACAAAAAGACAGACAGACAAACAGACAGACAGACAGACAAACAGACACAATGACAGACAGACATAAATCCATCACTATGGTCATTTATCTTGAACTTTTAGTTACTAATTTGTTATAGTGATATAACGTTTACTGTATTAGCTTTGATGTTTACAATAAACGATCTACAACAGACAGACAAAAACACAAACAAACCGACAGACACAAAAACTACAGACAAACAAAAGGACAAACAAACATACATACATACATACATATAAATAATAATTTATTTAAAACCAACCAATAAATATAAAACAAATTTCTATAAATTGTTTGTATTTCTCCACTTTCTATTAATTAAATAAAATTATAATAATATTCAATATTAATACATTTATTAGTAGTACAGAACATCTCATACATCACATCAACAAGAACAACAACAACAAATACAAACACTCACCTTATCCTTCAGATTACCATCAGCATTGGATGATAATAACATAACAATTAGTGAATCATAACCTTAAGTGCTGCCCACAGTAAAGCAGTGTAACCCTGTAATAGTCCATGGGCCAAGGTCAAAAAAAGGCTTCAGAAAACAAGTCCCATTCCACCCTCGTGAAGACACACGTTTCTTATCACCAAATGATAGACATGTCCAAGTACAGCATTTCTGCACTTGTCCCCATTGCGAAAAGTGTTCGTTTAGCTGTAATTAAATATTTTAATTTAAGCAGCGCCGACGGTCCGTTGTCCGAGGTTACGCCACACGTAGTATCATTAATTAAAAAGACGTTTGGGAACTAAGTAAATCATTTTCTACACCAAAGTCAACCCAATATTGCATTTCTAATTTAGTAATACTACATTTCTTACATAAAACTCTCAAAATCGGCAGCTCTATGTCGCTGTGATATTTACGCTGTCAATCCCCCGTCTGACGATACGCTGCTATCTTAACTTAATTCTCAGCAGTATCATCACTACTGGCTCTGGGCTCATCCACTTGATTTCTATTTTTTCCTGTCCACACACAATCCAATCGTGTCCATTACAACTTCCGACGGCAGGAAAGGCTTGGAGAGCATGTTTCCAAATGTAGGCTTGCTAGTTGGTCCGTTTGACGTGCAGTGACAGGGCATCGGCCGTTGCGGGGAGGTTCTGGCACGCAGGAGCCATAGCACAAAATATTTTGTACCTTGCTTCATTAATAGATGTGCAGTTCTGTTGTCCATACAATCGGCAAACAAACAATTCGCAACTTTTTTGAGTGTCTAACGTGCATTCAGGGGCTACTCCTAGTCCTGCCATGCCTGCCCGAATTGTACGATCTTTTATTAGAATTTCAAAAGACCGCTTTTTGCCTTTACCATAGAATGCACTCGTAGTATCGCAACCAATGAATGCATGATATCCTGGAAGAGATTTGCATATTTCTGTTCCGAGCGCGTGAGCTAGCCTCGACAAATGCACGAAACGCCGCCGGTCCTTGGTACCCGTTAGCCACAGTAACCGAACATGACGAAAAACATCCAAAGAGGCTGCATATATGCCAATGACAGCAACGTCGGTGTCTGGAGATTTGATGATGGTAGTCGATTCTCTAGATCGTGCAGCGTGCGCAGCGCGTAGGAAGAGTCTTGCGTCTGCCTCCTCGTGAGAGCACGTTAGCTTAAGAACCTCTGACCGCGATATCTGTTCACCGTCGGTAGATGTCAAGCGGACACAACAGGCTCCGGAACAAACGTAAAAATTGATGTTTTTGAGCATCCTACCGAAGCAAGAAGAAGTCCACTCGTTTACTAAAAAGTCCAGCAGAGCACTCTTGCTGTTTCCAGAGCTTAGGTACTTCTTGCACTGCTTTGGACATCGCCGAGACGCATTAATAATATGGGAAACAATGTCGCCGGTAGAGGCACGCTTGCTGCGCTCTGCGTCTAGGATGGATACAGATGGATAGCGATCTACGACAAAGTCAACACGAGAAAGCTGATCGTGGTCACGAGTGCCTAATACCGAGCGAAGAATTTGAAAAGCAAGATCTCGAAAAGTGTCCGTAGGCCTAGTAAGTGTACAAAATCGATGACCTCGGAAATAGAAGTATCGGGACCGTACACGACGTCTGGCATGCCAAAGCCATCCGGCCTGTAGAATTGTACGACATCATTGAAACGGTGACGCAAACGATGTTTCGGTTTCTCAGTACGGTAATTAGCATTTTCTATGCCACCGTTCCCTAACTATGTGTCGTAGTCGGAGCAGATGTCTACCATTGTGCACACAAATTTACTCGAAAACAGTAGAGGTTCTATATTGGCACACGGTGTGTTAGAGGCCTTCGTGTAGATTTCATTCCATTCCACGGGAGAGTCTTCGAGGTACTCGAGAGCTCTCGGATTGGTGGATTGCCTCTAACACGATCGGTGATACACCACATCCGATGCAATAGCAGCAAAGTCGTCTACAGAGCATTGGATCGACCGTTCGTCTTGTCTCAAATCGATGGCACGAAGAAGAGCTTCCGGTTGAATCTGCTCGCATTCGATCGGAGGTTCCATCTTTCGGCGACGAGTCGATATTTTCTTTTGCTTCTGGCATACGACACACATTGCAAAATCAGTGACCAGATTCCTCGAGGAGGCAGTTGCTCTCGTCACTCGATTCGATGTTGCAGACTCTACTGTCTCTCATCCTACATCACGACCGCGATCTAACTTGGAACATTCGGTGGACTCGTCTCATTGACACTAGTATTGTGAATCGGGTAGAGTGAATCATTGCACGATGCGAACAAAATACGAGTGCAGTGAGAGTGTCACCTTATTTACTTTCTTGGCTTTTCTAGGTCGGGTATACTTCTCATAGCACTCACGATGGTAGTATCCTTGGGACCAGACTCCCGGTGTCCGATAAGAAGGCGCCAGACGTCATCTTGTCGTGTCTCCGCTACTTTTTGGAAGGTCTTCCAACTGACATCGGTAAAAGATGTCAAGTTTCCAGTGTTGTCCGTGCAATGGCAAAGACACTGGCTCCAGTCTGTGTGAAACACCTTTGCGGCATGCTATTCCATCATTTCGTCATCGGCTAATTCTCTAACCGTCGACATTATACAATAATAAAGATCACTCTGCGGACTTTAAACGGTCAGAACATAACACAACGAGAATAGAGTGCATACAGCCTACGCCACATTATCTAGCTATTCGTTGCGGTATCACCTAGTGTAAATATAACAGCATTACATCACCTAGATCCTTAGTCCTAGTAGCGTTAGATCAGTCTAGATCCTTGTTATTCTTCCAATGTCCGCCTCCTTGTAGACATCCTTTGTGTGATAGTCCGTTCGTAGAAACAAGAAACGTCCGTGTTTGTTCTATCTACATCCAGTGAGGATATGCTACTAGAGTATGTACAAATATACCGTGTACAAAGGTTAGAAGGAAAACGAAGGTGCGTTCGCACTAGAGCAGCCTTGACTCGAGGACACTGGAAGATAAAGGCGAACATATGGTACATGCATGTACATCTACTAGATAGTAACAGAGTCGCTTGACTAGCTATGAACGGAGGTGTGAATACGGCTGAGTCTACACAAGACTTCGCAAATGAGGATATAAGGCTACTTGGCACTCGGCGTAAACGCACTAGAAGTCTTTGCTGACGACGGCAAGAGAAACAGCATTGCCGCTAACGCACGTTAGTGCACAGACTCGAGCGCAATCTGTTCGTGTTTGTCCAGTCTCTCGTTATGTTTTGAATAGCTGCTGTCTAAATACTCATATATTTCTTCTTCGACTTAATGTTATGCTTATAAATGCTAGAAAACAGAGTCTGCCCTCGGAGTACAGAGCGTACTCGCTGTCAGAACCAAAAATAGGCAAATGTAACCGAACGGACAACATTGGCGAAGGGGGACAAGTGAAGAAATGCTTTAAATGGATTCCTCTAACGTTTCGTAAAAAGAAATGTGTGTCTTCATGTGGGTGGAATGCAATTTCGTCTTTTTGGGAACTGGCCCATGGACTACTGACCTTGTTGCTACTGACTAATTAATGTATATGCCGACGGACAACCATGTGTACAACACATTCTCATCTAACAGACCAACAATTGCAAACAGCAAGAGTTTTCTATTCACATGTTGTCCTACATGACTTACTGATTATCCATCATAATGTATAAAGTGAATACATACAGACAGACTGACAAACGTGTATGTGTGGAGTTTGAGTTCGATTGGCAAGTTGTATTATAAAAGACTCATACTCAGCTGTAGCATTGACATACAAAAGTGATAAACAGCATTTAAAAAGGCTACGAAAAATGTGTACAATTCACATCAGCACAAAGTGAAACTGTAAATTAAAAACTATGACACCGACTGCTAGAATATCAAAAAGTTCAATGTCGACTCATATTGCACAGCAGACTACACACGTGCAACATCATCTATTGCATTTATAACAAGCTGCAAAGTTGGATAAATCGAGACAAACGGACAAACAAATACATCACAATTATCTGCTCTAAAGTCACATCCACGGCATCTCTACGAGTATCACTTTGTCTTCATTGCGTTTCTTGCCTTTCACCATCCTTTTGGGAGGACACGAAGTGTACTCGCCATTCTGCTTCACTGCATTCACTTGCAAGAGAGCTGCTGCTGCAGAAATGCGATCACGTGGATTCTCTTCTGCCATAGCAAAGCAAATGTCCTGCAGTGGAACATAAGGAACAGCTCGAAACTGACTCTTACGCCGTTTCACCTCTGCACCTACTCCTGTGAATAACTCGACAAACGTGACTCCCAAGCTGTACACGTCGGCTTGTGTTGTGTTGCGTGGGGTCACTGCACGACCTTCCACGACTCGTTCTGGTGCAATGTATTGTGGACTGAGAGGACCGACAGAAAGTGACTCGTTAGAGAAGCGACAAGAGCCCAGATCACCGATTTTGGCTTCCATGGTCTTGCCGATGAGAATGTTGGTAGAGCGAATGTCTCCGTGAAGAAGAGCAGGCTGCAGCTGGTGGAGATACATCACACCACACAGACATCCCACAGCTATATCCACTTGTTCCCTCGTGGACAGATATCTGCTTCTCAAAGCAGCTTTGATCACATCTTTCAGTGATCCTTCCAAAAGCTCCATGACGATACGAAGAGGAACTTCATTCTCAATGATAGCTCCACAGATGGATACAACATTGGGGTGATGGACACGACTGGACACCGACACTTCACGTTGAATGAACGAAATGTTGAGTTCGTCTACTCTAACCGGTTCTTCATGAAATGTCTTGACAGCAACTCTTACACCACTCCACATGCCAACACCAACCTCTACAATACACCATCAATACACACATACATACAGTAGAGAAACCGATTCACCAATTTCTGTTACCTCCATAAGCTCCTTCTCCCAACTTTAATCCAGTCACGTGTAAACTGTCATCATGGATCAGTGTAACGCTGTCGTATTGATGTTGAAGTTGTTGCAGCTCCTGCACTGCACTTTCACTTCTCTGTAAGGCTCTTGCTAGACGTTCATTAGTCATCTGCTTCTCTTGCACCTCCTGCCTCAAGACATTCATTTGCCTTCTCTGCTCTTCTATTGTGCTTCCCTGTTGCTCTATTGTGTTTCTCTTGCAATCCAATTCTTCCTCCTTTTGTTGCAGTTGTCTCTCATTGTCATCTAACCGACTTGCCATTCTTGTGATTTCCTCCTGCAGTTCGTTTGCTTCTCTCTGTTTCTGTGCTGCTAAATGTTCCTGCTCATCAACTGCTGTTTGTAGTTGTTTGTTGTGTTCGTCACGTCGCTGCATGAGCTGCAGCAATCTCCTTACTTCTCCCACTTGACGTTCATTCTCATCAGCGACAGTACGAGTCACAGCCTCCTGATCAGCCAATTGCTGCTGTAAAGCAGATTTCTCTGCTTGAATGGCTTGATTGCTTTCTCTGAGCTGCTCCAACTCTCTTTGTAAATCCTCAACTTGACATGCACTTGCTTGATACGCACATGATAAACAAACACAAAAATCAAATATACAAACAATACAAATAAACAAATGAGTGAACAAAAAAATTCTAGCTGCCATCTGATTTCCCACCAATAACACGACTTTGATGTCACACATAATAAACCCATATTTGTGCAATTTCATCTTTGATCTTTCATTATAAAAGATATGATGATGTAAAACCAAGAAAGTGATTGATTTCGCGTTAGCAATTGCAAACAAATAAGTTCTGTAAATAAAGAAAAAATAATAAATAATAAAGAATAAATAATAAATAATAATAAATAATAAATAATAAATAATAAATAATAAGGTCGAGCAGACCAAGACGCTAGAGAACAATCCTAAGAGACTTCGCCAGAACGGTTTGTTTCAACGAGATGCTGGACTGTTTTACAGAGAGTTGGGTAAGCAGACTATCCAGGTCACTTCCCCGCCATCTGAGTCTGAGATCGAGGAGTATTGAGGTGGTATCCTAGAACCTGAGGTACATCACAATGAGTCTGCCTTCTGGCTGAGACGTCAAACCGATGGCGAGACGCACCGGAAAGATGAGCAGCAGTGGTTACCTATATCAGACAATGAAGTCACATCGTGTCTCAAAAGGATGGGGAACTGGAAGTCTCCTGGACCAGACAAGGGTTATGGTTTCTTGGTCAAGCGTATCACGTGTCTTCACACTGATCTGACTCGTAACTACAACCTGCTAGTTCAGAATCCAGACTCTGTACCCGACTGGTTGTCTCAAGGAATAACTACTCTGATTCCTAAGAATGACAAGACTGACAAGGGCAAAAATTACCGGCCTATCACGTGTCTGTCTGCCTTCTATAAGACCCTCACATCAGTCATTAGGCAGAGGATTGCAGGGCATTTGGTTCAGAGAAACCTCGTGGCTCTGGAGCAGAAGGATTGTCTACAGGGGTCTTTTGGTGCAAAGGATCAGCTGTTGATCAACAAGCTGCTTACCGAAGACTGTAAGACAAGGCACAAGAGCTTGAGCATGGCTTGGATGGACTACCAGAAAGCCTATCACAGCGTGCCACACAGTTGCTCCAATGGCTTCAGATGCATAAGATTAGTCCAGAATCGTGCAAGTTCTTGTCACGTGTGATGAAGAGTTGGTGGACATCAATGGTGCTTTCTTGCAGGAACAGTAGGATCAAGACAAGGCTTATGCAGATCAGGAAAGGTATTTTCCAAAGTGACTCACTTTCTCCACTTCTCTTCTGTATGGCTCTCAATCCTCTGAGTAAGGAGCTGAAGAAAACCGCTTACGACTACCGGATGACCACTGGGCATGGTGAGACTGCCCAACGTCAGCTCATCAGTCGTCTACTTTACATGGATGATCTGAAGCTGTATGACAGAAACTCTGATCAGTTGGACGGGTTATTGTACTACCGGTTCTCACTTACAGTTTTGGCGTCATTCATTGGGGGTGCATGGACCTGCAGCAGCTCGATCAACAGACCAGAAAGCTCCTCTCTATGCACGGTGCCCACAATCCTGCTGCACACATTGACCGACTGTACGCTCCTTGCAGTGATGGGGGTAGGGGGTTACAACAGATTGAGTCGACATATCAATCTTGTCTTGTGAGGTTGAACTGTTACCTTGCTGACAGTTCTGATCCTCTCATGCAAATGATACGGGACTGTGACTCCGGATAATCTTCACACTCGATCAAGCGCATGGTATGTCGCTTTACTGCACAGCTGCAGAGGAGTGTTGCTTCGGACGACAAGTCGCAGAGCTTACACAGGAATATATCCATCTGGGTTGAAGGTGGCTTCGAGCAAGCGCCTGAAACATATGCGAGACATTGCCATACATGTTGCAGTTCTCTTCGTGTGCGGTCCTGGAGCGGGAAGCCTATGCACAGGCAGTATCACCGTCTCACTGAGCAACCGCCTGTGGACATGAAAGAGACCTACGGATGGCTAAAGACAGCGAATCTTCCTGCAGCAACTGAGGGACTGGTGGTTGCTGCTCAAGACCAAGCTCTTCGGACTCGGTACTATGAGCGCAAAATTCTACATCATGATGTCAGTCCTACTTGCCACATGTGCAGTGTAGGCCTGGAAACAGTCGACCACATTGTGGCAGGCTGTAGTGCTTTGACACCGAAGGACTGCACTGATCGACACAATCAGGTGGCCTCCATTGACTGGGATATTTGTCACCATTTGGGGTTCCAGTGGAGAGCAGATGGTACCAGGATCATCCTGATAAGCTTGTGGAGACGGATGACATTACTATGATGTGAGATACCACCATCCCAACTGCAAGGAAGATCAAAGCCAATCGTCCAGACATCTGTCTCAAAAATAAGAAGACAAACACTTCTCTTCTTATTGATATCAGCTGTCTTGCTGATGGCAAGATCGGCAAGAAACATGCTGAGAAGTTGGCAAAGTACAGCGACTTGCGAGTGGAGATAAGCCGCATGTGGCATTGTCGAACACTGGTGGTTTCGGTGGTCTTGGGAGCTTTGGGCACAGTGCACGCAGGTCATCACAACCTGCAGCACTTACAGAAAACAGTGCTTCTGGGATCTACTCGAATCCTTCGTAAAGTCATGTCTTCTTTCTAGACAGCCGTGATGGTCTAAGTACTTCTGAAGCAGGGTTTGCTTCCCGTACTTGTAATAGACTTTACAAACCAGACTGATCTGGTTGAGCACGACACATAAATAATAAAAAATAAATAATAGATAATAAATAATAAATAAAAAATATAAAACAAATAATAAATAAGAAAATAATAAGTAATAAAATAAATAAATAATAAATGTCACCGCCGTGGCTTAGTGGTTAGCGAGAATGGCTACCACTCCATGGTTTGGGGGTTCAAACCCCAGTGACGACAGTATATTATGAAACTTGTCTGTCTTTCTTTCTCATGTTTCTCTAGGTTTATCCATGAGACTATGACTCGTTTCAGTCGTTGGGGAGTTTCTGTGGTCTGGCGAACGGTCCGTTGACAAAGACGTTCAGTGCTTTCCTGGTGGTCATTGATAGCCACTAGGCGTGCTGTCCCGATGTTCGCGGTCACCGTAATGCCTGCAATCTATATGGAATTGGCTAGTCATTGATCGCCGTCTGGACTACACAGAAACATGTACTCTGCTGGGCTCACCTGCCGTGTGGGTGGGCACCTAGATGGGGACAAAGACCCCACTTGCCCATAATGGAGGGGCATAGCGACACACAATAATTAAGCTACGAGCGTAAAGAAGGACACCACAATGAGCGGTGGACTGCTTCGCGAGAAGCTCACTCTAAACGGGCTGAATTGACTTCCGGTCTGTCTGTCGGTATGTTTGTACCTATGTTTGTTTGTAACTATCTACCTATGTTTGTTTGTAAGCGTGTGTCACACTCGGGGAGTTTGTCGAGAATCAGCAATCGTTTTGAGACGCAAAACGTGGGTGACGCAATACTAGCTTGTCAGTGTGCATCACTCTCGGGAATTTGTTGAGCCAATCAGCTGTCCTTTGGCACATCAACAATGGGTGACGTAACAATCCCACGCATTATGACAGAAAAGCCGACATGTCGTAAACCTCCATTTTACGGTCAAACTTTTGTCAAACCGAGAAGCGCAGAGTAAAGACCAGGTAATAGTTGATGCGTTTGTTACTTTTTACAAAAGAATCGCAAAACAAACGAATTTATCGTTCTACAAGAAGCCAAGCAAAGGTCCCATGGGACCACGCATGTGTACCATTGCGCACGACCAACATGTCATCTGCGATCTTCAAGAGAGCAATACGTTTTAGTTGTAAGTAGAACTGATGATGAACGATCGACGTCGTCTTGTAAGAAAGATTCGTAGGAAATGCTAACGCTGCTTTTTTCTGGCCGGTCACTACATGTCGCTTTACAGTATTTCTAGGAGACGTGCGAGATCAATCTTTATCTATCTAGATACGACGAATTATCATTGGAACGAAAGATGCTAGCAACGTACGGCTCAACGATAATCTCGTCCACCTCAAAAGTTAATTAACTGAAAGTGATGCAAGATCGAGCGCTACAGATTAACAGAATCGAGAAATATCGTGGATAACAAGCCCGCTCCGTTCAAGAATATATTTACAAGTGTAAGTAGGACTGATGATGAGCGATCGGCGTCGTCTTGCAAGAAAGACTCGTAGGAAACGTTGCGCTGCATGCTTTCTTCTGGATCCGGTCGCTAGACATACATGTCGCTTCACAGTATTTCCGGTGCACGTACATTCATCTCTAGCTACAATGAATTAATCCTAACGAAACAAAAGATGATAGCAACGGCTCAACGAAAGTGACAGCAACGGCTCAATGAAAGCATGCTAATCGTGTCCATGCACCGTAAGCAGAGGCGTCGCTCAATAGGGGCCTGGGTGGGCCATGGCCCCCCAATATTAGTAGGCGTGGCCGTCTAGACAATTGACAATAGACAATAATCCTAGCGCTGCCCCCCAATTTTGGACGTCCAGCGACGCCTCTGCCGTAAGTGATGCAAGCAAGAGCGCTACATGCAGAATTGAGAAATAACGTGAATAACAAGCCGCTTCGTGCAAGAGATGCAGCTGTCACGCATGTGCATGTACTAAAGTGTACTGTGGGACATTGATGATATTTAGTTAATTATCTTTAATCACATCGACGCATCCCTGTGTTTTCAAAGAATTATACATTCTAGCAACAAGCTAATGATTAAATAATGATAATGACAATAAATAGACAAAAATTAATAAAATTTACATTAATATTCACAATAAATAAACGTGCCACACACGCACACACACACACACACACACACACACACACACAAACATGGACACACACACACACACACACACACACACACATGCACACACACACACGCATACACACAAACACACGCACACACACATACACACAAACACACACACACAAACAAACAAACAAACACACACACACACATGGACACTTGCACACACACAAATGGACACTTACTTGCACACACACACACACACACACACTCACACACACACACACACACACACACACACACACACACACACACACACGCACACAAACACACGCTCGTAGCTCTGAAGCGACGGTGTAAACACAGCTTCATTTACTAGTAAATAATAAATAATAAATAAAGGTTCTGGCCATCATTGGATCTGCACTGCTGCTTCTCATTTACAGTTTTGGTGTCATACATTGGAGAACCACAAATCTGCAGCAGCTTGATCGACAGACCAGGAAACTTCTCTCTATGCAAGGTCCACCATCCTGCGGCAGACACTGACCAGCTGTACGCTCTGTGCATCGAGGGCGGTCGAGGGTTATGACAGATAGAGTCGACCTATCAGTCTTGTATTGTGGCGATGGACTGTTACCTTCATAACAGCTCTGGTTTCTTAATGAAAAATGGTACAGGAATATGATGCTAGGAGGTCCTCTCATTCACTCCACCGCATGGCCCCTCAGTTTACTGCAAGGCTGCAGGGGAGTCTCTCTAAAGACAACAAGTCGCACAGCCTGCATGGAAGTGGGACCATCCTGTGTGGTGGCGTCTTCTAGACAAGCACGGTCTATCTAGAGGAACGAGACAACAACCACTACTGCTGCTGCAGCTGCTGCTGCTGCTGCCTCAGCCCCGCCACCACCGCCGCCGCTGCCACCACCACCACCACCACCACCACTAGGTTGTCAGCATTGTAGTCACATAAGAAATCTTTTAAAATGTTTGATATAAATGAGTGAAAAAGGTCTCAAACTCTACACAACAGTATAAACTGTCTGGTTGTTTTCTGTAGTTGCTGTTTAACTGGTTAATATTCTCCACTCCGGTCAGACATGCCTTGATAAACTAAAGCGAAAGTGAAATTTTGGTTTTACTGTCTTGTACAGCCACACAATTTGATGGCAATGACAAAGTCTGGACTGTGGCAAACACAAGACACTGAATTTTTGGTTTTAATTGTTTACTATTTGACAAATGAGAATCCATACTGACATAACCAAATTAATATTACCCACAACTAACTGAATTTTCTCTCTGCTGTCTCTCACCTCTCAATGCTGTCGGTAGGTCTGTAATTTGTCTTCTCATTTCAGCAATTTCTCTCTCCTTTTCTGAACTTTCATTTCTCAGTTGTTGTGTAGGTGTAGTGGTCTGTTTAAAACAACAGCAATTCTTATTATTGATGTATACATCAAGAAATGTTCTAGGCAGTTACTGTAGCAAATCTAACAAAACAACACACCCACGCAATATTTAAAAATCAACTACCGAACATCAATACAAATGTAATCAACTGACCCTCATTGTTTGTGTCACTGGTGTAGAAAGATGAACATTTGATGCTGTTGCTGTTGAGCTTGTACAACCTGCAAACACCAAAAGTAAAAATGTAAAATTAAATAAATTTTATTTTGTTAATTAAATTTCTGTTTATTACTAAAACTTATCAAATGTGATAATAATACAAAATTAACATTTTACCAGACTACACAATGTAAACATTGACACACACACACACACACACACACACACACACACACACACACACACACTTGACAAATGTGAAGACCTCCACCTCATTCGAGTCGGCCATAGTGTCAGTTACGGAGATAGCTCTCCTTGCCTAGAGAGAGAGGGCCTCCATGCGCTACGTGGAAACTTAAAGACCAGCGTTACACTCCACCTGGAGCTTGGCCAGCGGCACAGACAATGGCATCGCCCTGGGCCTAAACACAAAGGCTCAACGTACCCGTCTGTTGCATGTTACTGCCAAATCAGCGGTCTTGTATACCTCAGTCAAAGACAAGGAATGTATTAATATTCCTAAGTTGAGAAAAGCAATTGTGTGTAAGTTGTTGCCAATTACACCATAGCTCGCCATCACGGACTTGCAACCCGGATGTCTCCATTCTCCAAATGCACTCTCCACCCAATTGAGCTACAGCACCACACACACACACACACACACACACACACACACACACACACACACACACACACACACACACACACACACACACACACACACACACACACACACACACACACACACACACATGCACACACACAAAATGTTACTATTCCCTTCTTTAGGTGTCATCCATGTGAGACATGACAATGAAGACAGTTCCCCTTGGCCTCCAGAGACAAGGCTTCCGTGCACAATGTAAATTCTCCGAAAGAGCTTTAACAATCCGAATTGAACTTGGGGAGAGCGTCCAAGAACATCGGCTATGGCACAATTCTGGGACTGGACACCAAGGCCCTCATGTACCCATCTGCTGCAAGATGTTCTTATCCCCAAGAAATGACCGGGTAGTTATATATACTCTTGAGTCTAGAGAGGAAATTATGTACGAGTTCCTTGCATAAGGAAACTACTCCCGAGCTCTTCCTGTACTTGAACTAATAATGCAAAGGTCCCGGATGTTTCCATTCTCCTCACTAATTGAGCTGCAGACACCACTCAAACACAAACGCAAACAAAATCTCAAACACACACACACACACACACACACACACACACACACACAAACACACACACACACACACAAACACACACACACACACACACACACACACACACACACACACCTAACTAACTCTGACATGTATAATAAATATTCTTGATTGAAACAACAATTCACAACAATTCAAATAACTATATTTTATAAATCACTGCATTTCATTATGATTATCAAAACTTAATAATTATTCACAATTAGTGACATGAGTCAAGAGTGGAATATAAAGAAAAAATTTTGGTCAGACATCATGCTCTAGTAAGAGGTTGACCTTAAATTTAAAGTTTTGAGCATTCATTCTTATTTGATTTCACAATCTCTTCTTGTAATCATCAGCATCAACATTAAATTTCATTTCTTTATTTGTTGCATCATATTCACTACTTTATATATTTCCTATCAAAATATAAACATAAAATTTGGTTTGTTGCACTGTTATGATCATGATGATGACAGGTGGTTGTCATGGTGATTACAATTCATTGTAACTAAAATTTTATTAAATTTTAGTTAAAGGAAGGTCTGTAAAGTAAATACCATAAACTGATCAATAAATGAGAAAGCTAATCAAGAGAATGTTGTTGTTCAACAAACAATTTAGTTACCAACACGTGGCCCTCCCACCGTTTATCCATTCGACTGCAGCTCATACAATAAATGCTGCTCGGGGTAATAAATATGATATTTGCTCTAAAACGTCATTTTCAATTCACACATCTGGAGATCATCAACTCCAGATCTTGCCTGCTTCCATCAGTTGTATGGACTTTTGGGTTGCTCATTGACACCCTACCAATACCATCCATGCAATAACTATTATTATGCCTTGAACAGTCATGTAGGTATGTCCAATCAAAGAAAAATTGTGGTCAGTTATGAACACCAGTTGATCGATCAATTACCAATGAATGAATGACCGCTAAATTGCACTTTGTCAGTCATAGCACCTCATCATCAATGTCGAGTGAAATGTTGTTACTATAGCTGCACCATGCACCGGCTACACAAAGTGTAGAACTGAACACTGAAAGTAGATTTTAATTCTCTTCTTCACAAACTGAAGACACGAGAGAATACAGACTTCTTGTACGGTATATGTATTTAGATCTCTATTACAGTCTATCATCTCAACGTTTACTGTAATGATTATCTACATACAACACATTAGATGTATTCAGGTACTCATACAGCTTGTATACAAGTGTTTGCATAAGTCAATCAAATATATATCTGCTTGTCACACTCAGATAATTGGCTATCACATTCAAATTATTACACAAGTGAGGAACACTATAGTAGTGTAATAGGATTCGGTGCAGCCCATGCGGCTGACACAATATGCTTAGAAGAGCTGCATTAATACAAAGTAATTAAGCAACAAAATGCCTGCGTGTCAAGCTCTAGTGGGAGGACACTGTAAACTCTATATCATTGTTTGCATTATGACTTACTGCTGTTAGGTACAACTGATGCTGAAGATGCAGTTGGGGAACTCACCTGCACAAACAGGATAACATTAAAATAAATATACATACAGGTAAACATATCAACACACACACACACACACACACACACACACACACACACACACACACACACACACACACACACACACACACACACACACACACACACACACACACACACACACACACACACACACACCCTAAATGTTAGGAGCTGCCTCTCAGAGGTCACACCCCAAGCTGCTAAGTTGGCCCTGTGCGCTACTCAGGGATCACTGGGTCTGCGCTAGCAAACTCTTGGAGCCAGACAAGGCACTGGCAGAAGCACAGACTTATGAGCTAACTGTGGTGTAAGCACACAGAGTCTCACCAGGACCCCAGTGGCTGACGTCACGACACAGCCGATGGCCTCTTACGACCCCAGTCAATGACCAGGTACAAATTTATACTCCTAAGTCGAGAGAAGCAAATGTATGTTAGTTTTCTGCTTAAGGATATTAAGCTATAGTTTGCAATCACTGTGACTTGAACTTGCAACCCTTCATGGTCCCGGATGTACACACTCCATAAGATGATTCTCAAACCAACTGAGTTATCGCACCAAACACACACACACACACACACACACACACACACACACACACACACACACACACACACACACACAAACACACACACAAATTGACAAATGTCAAGCCCTCCATGTCAACCATAAGGTCAGTTGTGGAGATAGATCCCCTGCCTCTAGAGACAGGGCCTTCATGCGCTACGTGGAGGCTTATGGCCACCGCTACAATCCACCTCGAGCTTGGCCAGAGTCATCCAGGGACACTGACTATGATGCAGCTTTGGGACCAGGCACCAAGGCCCACAACTACCCGTCTGCTGCATGATGTTACTGCCAAGCCAGCAATCATGTCCTGGGTACCCCAGTCAATGACCTGGTACTCATTTATACTCCAGAGTAGAGAGAAGCAATTGTGTGTAAGTTTCTTGCTTAAGGAAATTATGAACTAGCTTCCCATAACCGTGACTTGAACCTGAAAGCCTGCAAGGTGACGAATGTTTTCATTCTCCAAATA